>NW_026970374.1:70000-290245 GCF_028390025.1 Pseudophryne corroboree
TGCTCTATGTGTCGTCCAGTCCACGCACAGCGCTCTGCTCTATGTGTGTACTCCAGTCCTCGCACAGCGCTCTGCTCTATGTGTCGTCCAGTCCTCGCACAGCGCTCTGCTCCATGTGTCGCCCAGTCCTCGCACAGCGCTCTGCTCTATGTGTCATCCAATCCTCACACAGCGCTCTGCTCTATGTGTCGCCCAATCCTCGCACAGCGCTCTGCTCTATGTGTCGCCCAGTCCTCGCACAGCGCTCTGCTCTATGTGTCATCCAATCCTCGCACAGCGCTCTGCTCTATGTGTCATCCAGTCCTCGCACAGCGCTCTGCTCTATGTATCGTCTAGTCCTCGCACAGCGCTCTGCTCTATGTATCGTCCAGTCCTCGCACACAGCGCTCTGCTCCATGTGTCGCCCAGTTCTCGCACAGCGCTCTGCTCTATGTGTTGCCCAATCCTCGCACAGCGCTCTGCTCTATGTGTCGTCCAGTCCTTGCACAGCGCTCTGCTCTATGTGTCATCCAGTCCTCACACAGCGCTCTGCTCTATGTGTCATCCAATCCTCACACAGCGCTCTGCTCTATGTGTTGCCCAATCCTCGCACAGCGCTCTGCTCTATGTGTCATCCAGTCCTCACACAGCGCTCTGCTCTATGTGTCTCCCGGTCCTCGCACAGCGCTCTGCTCTATGTGTCGTCCAGTCCTCGCACAGCGCTCTGCTCTATGTGTCATCCAGTCCTCGCACAGCGCTCTGCTCTATGTGTACTCCAGTCCTCGCACAGCGCTCTGCTCTATGTGTCTCCCAGTCCTCGCACAGCTCTCTGCTCTATGTGTACTCCAGTCCTCGCACAGCGCTCTGCTCTATGTGTCTCCCAGTCCTCGCACAGCGCTCTGCTCTATGTGTTGCCCAATCCTCACACAGCGCTCTGCTCTATGTGTCGTCCAGTCCTCGCACAGCGCTCTGCTCTATGTGTCATCCAGTCCTCGCACAGCGCTCTGCTCTATGTGTACTCCAGTCCTCGCACAGCGCTCTGCTCTATGTGTCTCCCAGTCCTCGCACAGCGCTCTGCTCTATGTGTTGCCCAATCCTCGCACAGCGCTCTGCTCTATGTGTCGTCCAGTCCTCACACAGCAATCTGCTCTATGTGTCTCCCAGTCCTCGCACAGCGCTCTGCTCTATGTGTCGCCCAATCCTCGCACAGCAATCTGCTCTATGTGTCGCCCAATCCTCGCACAGCGCTCTGCTCTATGTGTACTCCAGTCCTCACACAGCAGTGGCGCACCCAGGGGGGGTTTCCAAGTACCCAGAAACCCCCCTCCACTAAAAAAAAAATTATTTTTTTTTTTTTTTTTTTTTTAGCTGCATGAGTATTATTAATGGCTGTCTAGCGTCCTCTGCGGCCTGCTGTCTTCCTGGTGGCACTTGTAAGTGCAATAAAAGTTTACTTTATTTTAATTATAGTACATATATGTCCATGTGCATACATATATACACATGTATATACATATATACATACATACATACATATAAACGCACACACACATATGAGATATAAATATATATATATATATATATACGTGTATATATACGTGTACTGTATGTGTGTGTGTGTGTATATATATATATATATATATACATATATATATGTGTGTATGCATGTTTAATATGCTATGTATATATATATATTTGTGTGTATATACGGTATATATATGTGTGGATATGTATACAGGTTGAGTATCCCTTATCCAAAATCCCACATTTTTGGTTCCCCTACTGAGAAAATGACACATATACATATATATTATATATCTATATAATACATCTATATATACACACAATATATAATATATATGTTATTTTCTCAGTAGGGGACCCAAAAATGGGGGATTTTGAATTTTGTATAAGGGATACTCAACCTGTGTCAATATGTTTATATATATATATATATATATATATATACACACACATATACACACGCACACACACACACACACACACACACACTAGTTTTACGGACCCAGCATATACTGGGTCACCTCAGTCCCCACCCCCGTGATTTGCTCCACTCAGTTCTGGAAACCCCCCCATGCAAATCCTGCGTTTGCCACTGCACAGCGCTCTGCTCTATGAGTTGCCCAATCCTCGCACAGCGCTCTGCTCTATGTGTTGCCCGGTCCTCGCACAGCGCTCTGCTCTATGTGTTGCCCGGTCCTCGCACAGCAATCTGCTCTATGTGTCATCCAATCCTCACACAGCGCTCTGCTCTATGTGTCTCCCAGTCCTCGCACAGCGCTCTGCTCTATGTGTCGCCCAGTCCTCGCACAGCGCTCTGCTCTATGTGTACTCCAGTCCTCGCACGGCGCTCTGCTCTATGTGTCGCCCAGTCCTCGAACGGTGCTCTGCTCTATGTGTCACCCAGTCCTTGCACAGCGCTCTGCTCTATGTGTCGCCCAGTCCTCGCACAGCGCTCTGCTCTATGTGTCGCCCAGTCCTCGCACAGCGCACTGCTCTATGTGTCATCCAATCCTCACACAGCGCTCTGTTCTATGTGTCTCCCAGTCCTCGCACAGCGCTCTGCTCTATGTGTCGTCCAGTCCTCGCACAGCGCTCTGCTCTATGTGTCATCCAGTCCTCACACAGCGCTCTGCTCTATGTGTCATTCAGTCCTCGCACAGCGCTCTGCTCTATGTGTCGTCCAGTCCTCGCACAGCGCTCTGCTCTATGTGTCATCCAGTCCTCACACAGCGCTCTGCTCTATGTGTCACCCAGTCCTCGCACAGCGCTCTGCTCTATGTGTCGTCCAGTCCTCGCACACAGCAATCTGCTCTATGTGTCGCCCAGTCCTCGCACAGCGCTCTGCTCTATGTGTCGCCCAGTCCTCGCACAGCGCTCTGCTCTATGTGGCACCCAGTCCTCGCACACAGCGCTCTGCTCTATGTGTCGCCCAGTCCTCGCACAGCGCTCTGCTCTATGTGGCACCCAGTCCTCGCACACAGCGCTCTGTTCTATGTGTCGCCCAGTCCTCGCACGGCGCTCTGCTCTATGTGTCGTCCAGTCCTCGCACAGCAATCTGCTCTATGTGTCGCCCAGTCCTCACACAGCGCTCTGCTCTATGTGTCGCCCGGTCCTCGCACACAGCGCTCTGCTCTATGTGTCGCCCAGTCCTCGCACAGCGCTCTGCTCTATGTGTCGCCCATTCCTCGTACAGCGCTCTGCTCTATGTGTCGCCCAGTCCTCGCACAGCGCTCTGCTCTATGTGTCATCCAGTCCTCGTACAGCGCTCTGCTCTATGTGTCGTCCAGTCCTCGCACAGCGCTCTGCTCTATGTGTCGCCCAGTCCTCACACAGCGCTCTGCTCTATGTATCGTCCAGTCCACGCACAGCGCTCTGCTCTATGTGTACTCCAGTCCTCGCACAGCGCTCTGCTCTATGTGTCGTCCAGTCCACGCACAGCGCTCTGCTCTATGTGTACTCCAGTCCTCGCACAGCGCTCTGCTCTATGTGTCGCCCAGTTCTCGCACAGCGCTCTGCTCTATGTGTTGCCCAATCCTCGCACAGCGCTCTGCTCTATGTGTCGTCCAGTCCTTGCACAGCGCTCTGCTCTATGTGTCATCCAGTCCTCACACAGCGCTCTGCTCTATGTGTCATCCAATCCTCACACAGCGCTCTGCTCTATGTGTTGCCCAATCCTCGCACAGCGCTCTGCTCTATGTGTCATCCAGTCCTCACACAGCGCTCTGCTCTATGTGTCTCCCAGTCCTCGCACAGCGCTCTGCTCTATGTGTCGTCCAGTCCTCGCACAGCGCTCTGCTCTATGTGTCATCCAGTCCTCGCACAGCGCTCTGCTCTATGTGTACTCCAGTCCTCGCACAGCGCTCTGCTCTATGTGTCTCCCAGTCCTCGCACAGCGCTCTGCTCTGTGTGTACTCCAGTCCTCGCACAGCGCTCTGCTCTATGTGTCTCCCAGTCCTCGCACAGCGCTCTGCTCTGTGTTGCCCAATCCTCGCACAGCGCTCTGCTCTATGTGTCGTCCAGTCCTCGCACAGCGCTCTGCTCTATGTGTACTCCAGTCCTCGCACAGCGCTCTGCTCTATGTGTACTCCAGTCCTCGCACAGCGCTCTGCTCTATGTGTCTCCCAGTCCTCGCACAGCGCTCTGCTCTATGTGTTGCCCAATCCTCGCACAGCGCTCTGCTCTATGTGTCGTCCAGTCCTCGCACAGCAATCTGCTCTATGTGTCTCCCAGTCCTCGCACAGTGCTCTGCTCTATGTGTCGCCCAATCCTCGCACAGCAATCTGCTCTATGTGTCGCCCAATCCTCGCACAGCGCTCTGCTCTATGTGTACTCCAGTCCTCACACAGCAGTGGCGCACCCAGGGGGAGTTTCCAAGTACCCAGAAACCCCCCTCCTCTAAAAAAAAAATATATATTTTTTTTTTTTTTAGCTGCATGAGTATTATTAATGGCTGTCTAGCGTCCTCTGCAGCCTGCTGTCTTCCTGGTGGCACTTGTAAGTGCAATAAAAGTTTACTTTATTTTAATTATAGTACATATATGTCCATGTGCATACATATATACACATGTATATACATATATACATACATACATACATATAAACACACACACACATATGAGATATAAATATATATATATATATATATATACGTGTGTATATATACGTGTACTGTATGTGTGTGTGTGTGTGTGTATATATATATATATATACATATATATATATGTGTGTATGCATGTTTAATATGCTATGTATATATATATATTTGTGTGTATATACGGTATATATATGTGTGGATATGTATACAGGTTGAGTATCCCTTATCCAAAATCCCACATTTTTGGTTCCCCTACTGAGAAAATGACACATATACATATATATTATATATCTATATAATACATCTATATATACACACAATATATAATATATATGTTATTTTCTCAGTAGGGGACCCAAAAATGGGGGATTTTGAATTTTGTATAAGGGATACTCAACCTGTGTCAATATGTATATATATATATATATATATATATATATATATATATATATATATATATATATACATATACACACGCACACACACACACTAGTTTTACGGACCCAGCATATACTGGGTCACCTCAGTCCCCACCCCCGTGATTTGCTCCACTCAGTTCTGGAAACCCCCCCATGCAAATCCTGCGTTTGCCACTGCACAGCGCTCTGCTCTATGAGTTGCCCAATCCTCGCACAGCGCTCTGCTCTATGTGTTGCCCGGTCCTCGCACAGCGCTCTGCTCTATGTGTTGCCCGGTCCTCGCACAGCAATCTGCTCTATGTGTCATCCAATCCTCACACAGCGCTCTGCTCTATGTGTCTCCCAGTCCTCGCACAGCGCTCTGCTCTATGTGTCGCCCAGTCCTCGCACAGCGCTCTGCTCTATGTGTACTCCAGTCCTCGCACGGCGCTCTGCTCTATGTGTCGCCCAGTCCTCGAACGGTGCTCTGCTCTATGTGTCACCCAGTCCTTGCACAGCGCTCTGCTCTATGTGTCGCCCAGTCCTCGCACAGCGCTCTGCTCTATGTGTCGCCCAGTCCTCGCACAGCGCACTGCTCTATGTGTCATCCAATCCTCACACAGCGCTCTGTTCTATGTGTCTCCCAGTCCTCGCACAGCGCTCTGCTCTATGTGTCATCCAGTCCTCGCACAGCGCTCTGTTCTATGTGTCATCCAGTCCTCGCACAGCGCTCTGCTCTATGTGTCGTCCAGTCCTCGCACAGCGCTCTGCTCTATGTGTCGCCCAGTTCTCGCACAGCGCTCTGCTCTATGTGTCATCCAGTCCTCACACAGCGCTCTGCTCTTTGTGTCATTCAGTCCTCGCACAGCGCTCTGCTCTATGTGTCGTCCAGTCCTCGCACAGCGCTCTGCTCTATGTGTCATCCAGTCCTCACACAGCGCTCTGCTCTATGTGTCACCCAGTCCTCGCACAGCGCTCTGCTCTATGTGTCGTCCAGTCCTCGCACACAGCAATCTGCTCTATGTGTCGCCCAGTCCTCGCATAGCGCTCTGCTCTATGTGTCGCCCAGTCCTCGCACAGCGCTCTGCTCTATGTGGCACCCAGTCCTCGCACACAGCGCTCTGCTCTATGTGTCGCCCAGTCCTCGCACAGCGCTCTGCTCTATGTGGCACCCAGTCCTCGCACACAGCGCTCTGTTCTATGTGTCGCCCAGTCCTCGCACGGCGCTCTGCTCTATGTGTCGTCCAGTCCTCGCACAGCAATCTGCTCTATGTGTCGCCCAGTCCTCACACAGCGCTCTGCTCTATGTGTCGCCCGGTCCTCGCACACAGCGCTCTGCTCTATGTGTCGCCCAGTCCTCGCACAGCGCTCTGCTCTATGTGTCGCCCAGTCCTCGTACAGCGCTCTGCTCTATGTGTCGCCCAGTCCTCGCACAGCGCTCTGCTCTATGTGTCATCCAGTCCTCGTACAGCGCTCTGCTCTATGTGTCGCCCAGTCCTCGCACAGCGCTCTGCTCTATGTGTCGCCCAATCCTCGCACAGCGCTCTGCTCTATGTGCCGCCCTGTCCTCGCACAGCGCTCTGCTCTATATGTCATCCAGTCCTCGCACACAGCGCTCTGCTCTATGTGTCGCCCGGTCCTCGCACAGCGCTCTGCTCTATGTGTCGCCCAGTCCTCACACAGCGCTCTGCTCTATGTGTCGCCCAGTCCTCGCACAGCGCTCTGCTCTATATGTCATCCAGTCCTCGCACACAGCGCTCTGCTCTATGTGTCGCCCGGTCCTCGCACAGCGCTCTGCTCTATGTGTCACCCAGTCCTCACACAGCGCTCTGCTCTATATGTCATCCAGTCCTCGCACACAGCGCTCTGCTCTATGTGTCTCCCGGTCCTCGCACAGCGCTCTGCTCTATGTGTCGCCCAGTCCTCACACAGCGCTCTGCTCTATGTGTCGCCCAATCCTCGCACAGCGCTCTGCTCTATGTGTCGCCCAATCCTCGCACAGCGCTCTGCTCTATGTGTCGCCCAATCCTCGCACAGCGCTCTGCTCTATGTGTTGCCCGGTCCTCGCACAGCGCTCTGCTCTATGTGTTGCCCGGTCCTCGCACAGCAATCTGCTCTATGTGTCATCCAATCCTCACACAGCGCTCTGCTCTATGTGTCGCCCAGTCCTCGCACAGCGCTCTGCTCTATGTGTACTCCAGTCCTCGCACGGCACTCTGCTCTATGTGTCGCCCAGTCCTCGCACTGCGCTCTGCTCTATGTGTCGCCCAGTCCTCGAACGGTGCTCTGCTCTATGTGTCACCCAGTCCTTGCACAGCGCTCTGCTCTATGTGTCGCCCAGTCCTCGCACAGCGCTCTGCTCTATGTGTCGCCCAGTCCTCGCACAGCGCTCTGTTCTATGTGTCGCCCAGTCCTCGCACACAGCGCTCTGCTCTATGTGTCTCCCAGTCCTCGCACAGCGCTCTGCTCTATGTGTCATCCAGTCCTCGCACAGCGCTCTGTTCTATGTGTCATCCAGTCCTCGCACAGCGCTCTGCTCTATGTGTCGTCCAGTCCTCGCACAGCGCTCTGCTCTATGTGTCGCCCAGTTCTCGCACAGCGCTCTGCTCTATGTGTCATCCAGTCCTCACACAGCGCTCTGCTCTATGTGTCATCCAGTCCTCGCACAGCGCTCTGCTCTATGTGTCACCCAGTCCTCGCACAGCGCTCTGCTCTATGTGGCACCCAGTCCTCGCACACAGCGCTCTGCTCTATGTGTCGCCCAGTCCTCGCACAGCAATCTGCTCTATGTGTCGCCCAGTACTCGCACAGCGCTCTGCTCTATGTGTCGCCCAGTCCTCACACAGCGCTCTGCTCTATGTGTCGCCCG
This sequence comes from Pseudophryne corroboree, assembly GCF_028390025.1. Lineage (NCBI taxonomy): Eukaryota > Metazoa > Chordata > Amphibia > Anura > Myobatrachidae > Pseudophryne > Pseudophryne corroboree. Next base: position 77,865 of record NW_026970374.1, read on the forward strand.
GTCCTCGCACACAGCGCTCTGCTCTATGTGTCGCCCAGTCCTCGCACAGCGCTCTGCTCTATGTGTCGCCCAGTCCTCGTACAGCGCTCTGCTCTATGTGTCGCCCAGTCCTCGCACAGCGCTCTGCTCTATGTGTCATCCAGTCCTCGCACACAGCAATCTGCTCTATGTGTCGCCCAGTCCTCGCACAGCACTCTGCTCTATGTGGCACCCAGTCCTCGCACACAGCGCTCTGCTCTATGTGTCGCCCAATCCTCGCACAGCGCTCTGCTCTATGTGTCATCCAGTCCTCACACAGCGCTCTGCTCTATGTGTCGCCCGGTCCTCGCACACAGCGCTCTGCTCTATGTGTCGCCCAGTCCTCGCACAGCGCTCTGCTCTATGTGTCATCCAGTCCTCGTACAGCACTCTGCTCTGTGTCGCCCAGTCCTCGCACAGCGCTCTGCTCTATGTGTCGCCCAATCCTCGCACAGCGCTCTGCTCTATGTGTCGCCCTGTCCTCGCACAGCGCTCTGCTCTATATGTCATCCAGTCCTCGCACACAGCGCTCTGCTCTATGTGTCGCCCGGTCCTCGCACAGCGCTCTGCTCTATGTGTCGCCCAGTCCTCACACAGCGCTCTGCTCTATATGTCATCCAGTCCTCGCACACAGCGCTCTGCTCTATGTGTCGCCCGGTCCTCGCACAGCGCTCTGCTCTATGTGTCGCCCAGTCCTCACACAGCGCTCTGCTCTATGTGTCGCCCGGTCCTCACACAGCGCTCTGCTCTATGTTGACAATGCTAAATTCCCTTGTCGTATAAACAACCCTTTATGAAGCTAAGAACACTGTACGCTGTTTACTGAAGAAGTACCGTAATGGTACGCTAGTTGCGTAACGATCGCTCAGCCGTAGGCGAGACGCTCAAGCGTCACGTTCGCTCACGGCCCAGGGATCACAGGACACGTTATTGGTTATGTCTAGGGTAATGATTCGCTATGGCGTAGCTTACGCTCGAGACCACGAGGAGGTCACCAGCGATGCAGACGCTCACAACACTATACCTTTATGATAAAACCTTATACCAATGAAATACACTGAATACCTTAATGTGAGTACAGGGTGTAAGTGCAACCTTGTGTAACCTGACTAACTACAAAGCTGCTTGAGCGTCACCGACGCTCAAGTGAACACTTAACACTATAGAAAATACACAGATACTGGTTTAGGTTCCAAGGCCTATTAACTGTATTATATCTAATATACTTGTAAAAGGGGATAACAGTACAAATGATACACTACAATATAACAGAGACTTCCTAACCACAGAACTAAACAATAAATACAAAAAGACAATACTACACTGACCTAAATGCAATACAATACAATACTATCTAATACAATACAATACTAGCCTAGTCTAGGGGAGATATGAGAGAACAGACCAGAGAGAGAGAGAGAGAGAGAGAGAGAGAGAGAGAGATGAGATGAGAGAAATTGGCTCACAGAAAGACAATGATAACGGAGAGAAACTTACGCACAAAGGGTATGATCGCCTGCGCCTCGATATCCAGCTCCCGGCTATCAGCAGATAACCGTTGATGAGAGAGTGAGAGCTGGATGTGGTCGGCCTGCCTATTTATGCCCCACACACAATGCAATCTCCTGGTCCTACAATCCCATTGTCCATTGGCCGAAGGAATTCGGCCCTGCATCATAACAAAAGGTCATAGGGTGATTCATACAGGTGGGCTGTGACGATTTCCAACAGCTCAGGTGGGTGGGGAACTGGGTTTCCCGCCGCATACCTGAGTATATGTAAATAATAGAAATGGACATAAACTTCTTATGTCCATAACTATTCGCACGAGCGATTAATACGCTCCAAACCAACACCGGAATATTGCTAATTAAATACTCTTCCGATGGGTACCAAACACTGCTGTATGATTCCTGTTAGACCCTTTGTACGATATAAAGAGGGATTCCTCAGCTCTGGGACATTGTATTTTAACCAAACTTTCAGAATCTATCAAAGGGACCATGATCTATAAACTACATTAATTGTGAACATTTGTAACGAATGAGTCGCACGCTACGACTACATAAACTCTACCGTAAACACGCATACCGCGCCTGCGAGTGCACGTTATTGCGGGTATGCGAATCCACGGGAGAGCGCATGCACGCGCAGCGCGGACCAGTGTGCGGTGCAAATATGGCAACGTGCATTGAGACATTTTTCTGACTTTGACAGTCCACCCTTTGGCAGTCAATAATAACTGCCACAAAACATTTAAGGAGAAAAATGTAAGTCAGGGGTTAATTGATTTCCATGGTTGGGTAGGGGAGGAGAGAGGAGAAGGTGTGAAGAGGGTATGACCTAGTGAGATAGCAGAAGCATGTGTGTATGAATCCATGTTTGGGGGGTCATGTATCATCGTGCCGTACGTGTTGTAAATCAAGCTTCGAGGTATTGCGAAGTATACATTTGAATTCCTTCTTATCCTGTGGTACAGGTCTGTGGATGGGCTGTCAAACTCTACCGAGCTCATTTCGGCTGTGGTTGTAACAAAATGGGGAGCACATTTTAGTTGATGATACATGAATGGGGGAGGTATGTGGTTGCTGCTATCTGTGCCTGTATTCCCTATCGTCTATGTGTGTCGTTACCTGAGGGTTGTAGAGATGAAGATAAAGAACACTTACGAAAAATGCAATGATATTCTATGTCAGGGAAATGTACATCTGTTGTTGAAGTTGTGTTCGGTATCTGTTGAGAGTCGTCTTCTTTGCGCTGTTTTGCTCCTTAGGCATGAGCAACAAGCTTTGTCAGTGCCATCAGATTTACAAAAATGTTGGGCTAGCGTGAGTTTAAAGATACTAGGGAAACTGGGGATCCATGGCAAAGTTCATCAAGTGTCCATATTTAAAGTTGTCAAATCTTCTTCTTTGGTGCTTGTCTGTTGTCTGTATACATCTCGTCTCGTCAGCTTCCTCGTCCAAGGGGGTCTTTGTATCTGGGAGAAAAGCAGAAAAACAGGTGAAAGAAACGGACCGTATAATCGCATTTTCATCACATTCTGGTTTCTATCATTGGGTCATAAATCAAATCCAGGTTAATTACAGTTTCCTCACTCCTCAAGCTCATCACTTTTGTACTTTGTTTGCACCTCATTAAAGCCTGCCCGCATCTAAATATCAATCCAATCGATATAACGACACCCAAGATACATAGTAGAAACTTTCCAACATCCATTATGACTCCTTGAGCCCAATCTCCTAAACCGGAGAACCAATTTCGCGGGTTCAACCATGACACCCAACTAGTCAGCTCATTACCTACAGCAGCAAGGGTGAGATTGTGTTTTCGACGAAATTCCCACTTCAATTGGAGAATATCGTCCATCTTTTGGTCTATGACCTCTACCGGATCCTCGGTGCTATTTGTGATATACGTGCAACACTTTATGCCGTACTGTGTTGCCAATGTAACACAATATCCGCCTGTTACTGCTGTAAGATAATTAAGAACCATCCTATGCTGAACTAGTTCTGTTTTGTAAGCTTGAAGTTCTCTTCCAGTGTATCTAAATGTGTCATCATACATTTCAGTGATATTATCTAACAAATTGGCGAGTGCGGAAATGTATCTATAATTCATCACTCCCCGAGCGGTACGAGTGAAATCTAACGCTACCAGAACCTGAATCCCGGTGGATTCATGGATAAGATCAGAGGCCGGATGCTCTAACCTTTCTGACAGTTGTCTTTTAACTCGGTGCTCGTAATGAGTGTGAGTATAAGGAGCTTGGGCACCACGGTGTATGTCCTTCATTTTGTCATGTGTAACAGTCATCACTTCAGGCAATACTTTTCCAATATAACACAATCCTTCAGAGTTTGGGGCAAGCCACTTGTACGCCTTTCTCCCGCATATGAAATATGCATCATCGGGGAGAACATATGGGACGGAGAAGGACATGACCATGTTACAAACCTTCCAGGTGAAATCTCCTGACCCTAATTCTTCCATCTGCCTAATGCACGTATCGGTTTGTACGATATGTGCACAGTATCCTGGTGATACCTCTCCAACTCTAGTAATCCTATTTCCTAAGGTATATCGATACCGGAAAGATTTTCCTCTACTGGCTATGTGGCGTACGAGCTCTGTATCTGTAGGCATTCTATCTGCTCTGTGTGAAAAGGTCATGGTGTGGTTACTCCATGACACTTCCCAATTTCCCGGTTTTCTAGGATTGGAGATGTTAAAACATAAGAGGGACCTATCCACATGGTATTGGTGGAGCTTCAAACTAGGAGGGCTGGAGATGTTAAACCTCCGGTCCACCGGTCTCCCACCACTTAGCTCAAGTACCTCCCCTAACGTTAAAGGAAATGGTACTAGCCCTGATTTGCTGTGACCCTGAGGTACTTGAGAGCATACCCAACAATCTGTTTGGTTTAACACGTTACCCACTAGAGAGTGATAGTCACTCAATGGATGCCGGTCCATATGGATATTAAAACTGGATTGGCATTTCTTTGTTACAGAGCCTACAGATACAACTTTCTTTTTTGAACTAACATTCCTTCACAGTTGTTTACAGATAACATGGTTGTTAGATCGTGCCCGGTACTCGCCTTTGCTCGGTGATTGGGTTGCTATTGGAAATTTACACCTCCGTCTCAGCCATCAGGACCTTTCTGGATCCTTTCTCGACCTCACTGGTACGCTCACCGAAACAGACTGCTCTGGTCAACATCATGGTTAACGGGAAAAATCCATATCACAGTCTCTTGGGGCAAGTCCATCTTACAGGAGGAGAAAAGAAGAAATTTGTAAATGGGGTATAAGAAAATCAGTTTGAGGGGGAGAGAACTCGTTACGATAATAAGTTCTCTCGTTTTGTTGTTCTTTTTGTTCTGCTGTCCTCTCAAAAGGTGCTGTCTCTTCAGTCTTCCGAATGAACCTTCTGGTGATGTAATCTTTCTTCCTAACTAGCGATCTTTCTGTGTGGAGCAAAAATCTGGCATTACCATTGGTTAACACTTAGGGGTGACATACCATCTTTAAATCATGGAAACATGAGTGAGGAGAGAGAGAAAATAAAAAACAAAAGAGATAGAGAACAATTCATGTGCATATATACATCACATAACTCGACAATAACCATCAACAAGAAAAGAGAAACAAAGCATTTTTAAACATTGTAAGAAAACATTGTTAGCATTAGAAAAACATTGTCAGACTTATTAGGCTGTCATATCTATGTGTCTACTGGTCTCCTTGAGCAGTCCCTCCCCACCAGCACCTGCATTACTCCACTGTCTGTATCTGGCCAGAAATACATTGTGGCGGAGGTCATGCTGGGGTTTGGTAGACTTCTGCAAGGACCTAGTGGATATGCAATGTGTGAATTCTTACCACTACTAGTCAGAGATGGGGATAGAGAGAGGGAGAGAAAAACATTTTTCACAAATACATTTACAACTTTTCACCTGGTCATTCCTGTGTCTTTAGTGAATGACCTCCCATTTCATTAACCGTTACTTCAGGCTTGCCTCCATTCCTAATAATCACCTTTCCTGCCTATGTGATCCTTGATTATAATGGTGTGTATTGTAATTTTGCTCATTTCTTAGTCTAGGGGGTCTAACTTTATGTGTGTTATTACAGTTGCTGGCATAATGCCCTTCTCTTTTGCACAGATCACAAATCCTTAAGTTCCTCCATGTGCCAATGGCCTGGGGTTTTGGTTGATTTGATGCCTCCTCAAACGCTCGGATGTTCATCATCATCAATCGTTTCCCCTGTACTTCCCTGGTTCCTTGGATACCATGATTATGTCGTTGTCTTTCTCTTGATCTACAATCTCTTGCAATGTGTCCCTTTTTATGACAATGGTAACAGACTACCATATCTGGGTTTCTCGCAGGGGTGTGGGGCTTTTGTTGGGGTGGTCTTGTGGTTTGGGCCTGTATATTTGCTGCCATTAACTTATCTCTTTGTGACTCTCTGTACCTGGTGATATTCTGATCATGATTAATGACGGCCTCTCTTAGTGCGGCCACCGAGATATCTCTCCAGTTTGGGTTGGTGGTCTGTACCCTTGTTTTTAATTCATCCTTTAAACCATTCATTAATACCTTAACCGCTATTCCTTTATGTTGTGCATTTGTCTTGATGTCTGCGATCCCAGTGTTCCTAGCCATTATTTGCAGTGCTCGATTGAAATAATTAGAAACATTTTCCTTTTCGTTTTGCCTTATGGAGAAAATTTCACTCCACTTGACAGTGGTTGGGAAATATATTCCTAACTGTCGGTTAATCTGCCTAATACATTCCTGATTGTGTTCCTCCATACAGGGTACCTCCATGTTTAATTTACAATCAGCAATGAATTTTTCAGGGTCAACCCTGGAGGGCAAACATGCCCTCAGCACTGTCCGCCACTCTTTGTTGGTGGGTTCTGTGGCGTTTCCTAGTTCTTTAATAAACCTTTGGCATTTGGCTAGATTTTTCCCAGGATCAGGAAATTCGGACATAATTGATCTCAATTCGGTCCGGGACAAGAGACAGCGCATTGCACTGTCCTTGACGGGAATGATTCCCTGATCGTCAGTCTTCCCATTGGGGACTGAGATCACCCTGGCCAGATCGAGCTCAGCTACATCATCTTGTGTTGGTCTTACAATATGGGGTACATCTGTTTGTGCGTGATATGAAACATTGTACGTACCTGTGGACACGACCTCACCTGACCCTCTGTTAGGGGGTTCGATTATTGCCTTTACCAATTTGGTCGTGTCCACCTGGATGTCTTGTAGGATGGCTTCTGGAAGAGGTGCCGACATCGTTCTGGGCTCACTTTCTTGTTTGTATTCCTGAGGGAGGTTTGACATGGGGTGCAGCTTGCACAGGTTAATAGTTGTACATTCAACAGTATTACAATAATCATGGTTACATTTATTACACTTATCCTTATAATCTATATTACAGTTGCTAAGAGCGTTTTTATTGTTCCACTTTTGTGCTTTTCTCTCCGCAATCAACTCCTCTCCTGCTGCCATATCTCTCCTCTCAAGATAAGAGTCAGAAAAGTCAATAGACTCTTTTTGTAATTCACTTTCCTGTTGCCATAACTGTAAATATTCATAATGTTTATTTTGTCTCTTCGTTGGTTCAACGAGACTTATCCTCCTCCTTAAATTTTGTAACACTACTGGACTGAAGCTACCTATTCTTGGGAATTTGTCCCTGTCTTGTACAGTCATTCTCTCCCATTCATCACATAAAACTTCAGCGTGATTTCCATATTTCTTACACATCACATATCGTGCCGACCCGATGGATCGGTTCTCTGAATCAACCCGAACCGAGGTTGATCGCCCCCTACCTGAACAAATGGCCCCCATAATCTGCAGGCGTTGCCTATTCCTCCTTGAATATCAAGGCTTTCAGCGAACCCTTACAAACAAACCAAGATGTCCTTGGGCAGGCCGGCGGTGGTGGTTTATCAAGTACCCCACTTACTTCTCGCCCACGTTGGCCTGTGCTGCAATCACTGTAGCCAGAGCTGCTGTACCCAACTTAGGGCCCCTGTGAACCTTTATTTACTGGGGCGTGCTGGACCTACCAGTCCCCAGTAAGTATCGGTTGTTGGATAGTTCCCGAGTGACCAGCGAACTTCCCTTCCAAAAATAAAAAATTACACAAATCACGTCAGAATGTACAAATAGCGTTTGTGACCACTTTACTCTAATGGTATTAGGTCAGATTACTAACTACTGCACACAATAACGTGCGGTCCAATCGTTCAGTACACGAGCACTACTTGTCATGTACTGAAAGATCAATGGAATCTATGTTTCCGGCTGCGATTCCTTCAGCCAGAGCTTGTATGGCCTATATGGGTTCTGCACCAACACCCCAGGCGTTGTGCCACTGGACTTTTATAGCGGACCTTTTTGTTACCTTATGACCTCCTGGTCTGTTATGACCTCCTGGTCTTGTTACCTTATGACCTCCTGGTCTTGACCTCCTGGTATGGTCCGCTATACTCTAATGCTCAAATATTATTTAACCAGGGATGCCTCCCTAGCCACCGTATATGTCACTTACACGTATGTCCCTTGACGAGTACCCGGCTTTCCTTTTGGTTCCACCTTAAAGTTATATAAACTTTTGTATACAAAACACACTCACTCAACACATGTACACTTTTGTTTCTATATCTATTTCTGCGCAGAAATTTGTCTTTAGCCCAACAGTGTTACCAATTAGGAGCAGGATCTGTTAAACTAAATTTCCGATTTTCCAAAAATAGATTTGCGTTATTTACCGCTTCGCGTTATCTACCGCTGTGCGTTAATTATCGCCTTTGCGTTACTTCACTTTATCACAACTTGAGCTACGTGGGCGTAACCGGACGCTACGTTGCGTAATGTACGCTGCGTGCGTCTGCCTTTTGGATTGCGTACGCTAGTCTTTGTTAGCGACACGTGTACGCAATGCAAAGGATCCACCGTAACACAATATATTTTTATCAATGTAAATGATCCCTGATCATCTACCGCAATCCACACTGACTGCCTTGTATCTCAGACAAACCGTGTGTTTGTTCTATACTTTAACTATTACCTCTACTATGAAATAACAGCAAATCTCTTTTTAGCACTTTCTATCAACTATAAAATTGGCAAACAGGAATAGTGATATACGAAAATGAAACAGAAATGCAGATATATGCGTGCGTACGCAAGACAAAAGAAAAAAAATAAACAGTTTTAAAAGGACACAAGCGTTTTGTTCTTACTTCCGGTTACCGGGTTCCTTCAGCACTCTTTATCTAAGCGAAGCAGACGCTTATCCCGCCAGCACTATGAGACAATCTCCTACCCTTTGCTGGGGGATAATGTCTGCTGATCTACCTAGTGCAGATGTGAGAAGTATAGGACGAGTCCCCAATTGACAATGCTAAATTCCCTTGTCGTATAAACAACCCTTTATGAAGCTAAGAACACTGTACGCTGTTTACTGAAGAAGTACCGTAATGGTAGGCTAGTTGCGTAACGATCGCTCAGCCGTAGGCGAGACGCTCAAGCGTCACGTTCGCTCACGGCCCAGGGATCACAGGACACGTTATTGGTTATGTCTAGGGTAATGATTCGCTATGGCGTAGCTTACGCTCGAGACCACGAGGAGGTCACCAGCGATGCAGACGCTCACAACACTATACCTTTATGATAAAACCTTATACCAATGAAATACACTGAATACCTTAATGTGAGTACAGGGTGTAAGTGCAACCTTGTGTAACCTGACTAACTACAAAGCTGCTTGAGCGTCACCGACGCTCAAGTGAACACTTAACACTATAGAAAATACACAGATACTGGTTTAGGTTCCAAGGCCTATTAACTGTATTATATCTAATATACTTGTAAAAGGGGATAACAGTACAAATGATACACTACAATATAACAGAGACTTCCTAACCACAGAACTAAACAATAAATACAAAAAGACAATACTACACTGACCTAAATGCAATACAATACAATACTATCTAATACAATACAATACTAGCCTAGTCTAGGGGAGATATGAGAGAACAGACCAGAGAGAGAGAGAGAGAGAGAGAGAGAGATGAGATGAGAGAAATTGGCTCACAGAAAGACAATGATAACGGAGAGAAACTTACGCACAAAGGGTATGATCGCCTGCGCCTCGATATCCAGCTCCCGGCTATCAGCAGATAACCGTTGATGAGAGAGTGAGAGCTGGATGTGGTCGGCCTGCCTATTTATGCCCCACACACAATGCAATCTCCTGGTCCTACAATCCCATTGTCCATTGGCCGAAGGAATTCGGCCCTGCATCATAACAAAAGGTCATAGGGTGATTCATACAGGTGGGCTGTGACGATTTCCAACAGCTCAGGTGGGTGGGAAACTGGGTTTCCCGCCGCATACCTGAGTATGTGTAAATAATAGAAATGGACATAAACTTCTTATGTCCATAACTATTCGCACGAGCGATTAATACGCTCCAAACCAACACCGGAATATTGCTAATTAAATACTCTTCCGATGGGTACCAAACACTGCTGTATGATTCCTGTTAGACCCTTTGTACGATATAAAGAGGGATTCCTCAGCTCTGGGACATTGTATTTTAACCAAACTTTCAGAATCTATCAAAGGGACCATGATCTATAAACTACATTAATTGTGAACATTTGTAACGAATGAGTCGCACGCTACGACTACATAAACTCTACCGTAAACACGCATACCGCGCCTGCGAGTGCACGTTATTGCGGGTATGCGAATCCACGGGAGAGCGCATGCACGCGCAGCGCGGACCAGTGTGCGGTGCAAATATGGCAACGTGCATTGAGACATTTTTCTGACTTTGACAATGTGTCGCCCAGTCCTCGCACAGCGCTCTGCTCTATGTGTCGCCCAATCCTCGCACAGCGCTCTGCTCTATGTGTCGCCCAGTCCTCGTACAGCGCTCTGCTCTATGTGTCGCCCGGTCCTCGCACAGCGGCTAAGATATGTGTAAGTACAAAGACGTTATCGCACATGGGTGGTCATTCCGAGTTGTTCGCTCGTTGCCGATTTTCGCTATACTGCGATTATCCGCTAACTGCACATGCCCAATGGGGGTCATTCCGAGTTGTTCGCTCGGTAAAAATCTTCGCATCGCAGCGATTTTCCGCTTAATGCGCATGCGCAATGTCCGCACTGCGACTGCGCCAAGTAAATTTGCTATGCATTTCGGAATTTTACTTACGGCATTTTCATCGTTCTGGCGATCGTAATGTGATTGACAGGAAATGGGTGTTACTGGGCGGAAACAGGCCGTTTTATGGGCGTGTGGGAAAAAACGCTACAGTTTCCGGAAAAAACGCAGGAGTGGCTGGAGAAACGGGGGAGTGTCTGGGCGAACGCTGGGTGTGTTTGTGACGTCAAACCAGGAACGACAAGCACTGAAATGATCGCAGAAGCCGAGTAAGTCTGAAGCTACTCAGAAACTGCTACGAGGTGTGTAATCGCAATATTGCGAATACATCGTTCGCAATTTTAAGATGCTAAGATTCACTCCCAGTAGGCGGCGGCTTAGCATGAGCAAATCTGCTAAATCCGCTTGCGAGCGAACAACTCGGAATGACCCCCAATGTACGCAGAGCGCATGCGCTTAGTTATTTTACACAAAAGTTAGGTATTTTACTCACGGCATTACGAAGTTTTTTCATCGCTTTGCTGATCGTAGTGTGATTGACAGGAAGTGGGTGTTTCTGGGCGGAAACTGGCCGTTTTATGGGAGTGTGCGGAAAACGCAGGCATTCGAGTTCCAAAACGCGGGAGTGTCTGCAGAAACGGGGGAGTGGCTGGACGAACGCTGGGTGTGTTTGTGACGTCAAACCAGGAACAAAAAGGACTGAGCTGGTCGCAATGGCTGAGTAAGTCTGGAGCTACTCAGAAACTGCGGGGTAATCGTTACGAGAAAATTAGCGAAGCTTTTGTTCGCACTTCTGCTATGTTAAGATACACTCCCAGTAGGCGGCGGCTTAGTGTGTGCAATGCTGCTAAAATCAGCTAGCGAGCGAACAACTCGGAATCACCCCCATGAAGCAGAACAGCTGTGTCACAATATAAACTACCGTACCCTTAAATCAACAGAAAATTTGCCCCCTAAACTTTTTCCAGGATCCTCCAACAACAAAGGGCGCAGTGTTTACGGTGAAATGACAGAACCTTGGTGTTACCGCTCCTAATTTACATTACGTTGCTGTGAATTGACGACGTATTTTTTCTCAGTTCAAAATGATCTTTAAAGAACTTTGATCTAAGTGCCAAATACGTTGACGGAAAAGACAGCGCTGAGAATGAACTGACTGTGACCCGTATTTATTATATGACATGGCAAGGCACCAAGTGTATGTTCTATAGCAGCCTAATTTCTTCTGCATATGTACAAGCATATATAATTTTAAAAAGGCCCTAAAAGTTAATAAAGAACATTTAGTTACATCATAAAGCATTGCAACCAATGTCATTCTGAAAAAATGAAGACATCTGGCATCCGTGAAAAACACTAAAATGTAAATACATTAGGAACGTACTTATGACCCGATTACACCTACTCAAAACAATCATTCTTTGGGGTGTTTTGCTTTGATTGTTTCACACAGGAGGCTTTTTATGGACCCTTAGGGTTTTGCTTTTTGGGGGAATTTTTTCATATCCGTGGCACCAGTTTTCATTTCGGAGGTTAGGTAAACAGCGTTTCATCTCGAAAGCTCAGAAAGAAAGAAAAGTTTGGAGAAGGGTATTAGACACCTCTTAGTGTTATGGGTTTGGTATGTTATGTGCTTGATAAGTGTAATAATAATATACTACGGGCTCCAATAGTACATACCTTATACATACACACACAATATACTATACAATATCATCTCTACGCTGACAATACTCAAATCTCCCTTTCCTCCCCTGACCTCTCCCCTGCTCTCCTCACTCGTATCTCCAACTGTCTCTCTGCTATCTCCTCCTGGATGTCCCAGCGCTTTCTTAAACTTAACATGTCTAAGACCGAGCTGATCATCTTCCCTCCCTCCTGCACAACCTCACCTCCTACATTCTCATTATCTATTGATGGCACTACTGTCTCCTCTACCCCCCAAGTGCGCTGTCTTGGAGTAATCCTTGACTCCTCCCTCTTCTTCACACCACACATTCAGCACCTCTCACAAATCTGCCATTTCCATCTCAAAAACATCTCCAGGATCAGACCCTTTCTCACCCAGGACTCTACTAAACTCTTATCCACTCACTCGTCATCTCCAGACTGGACTACTGTAATCTCCTAACTGGCCTCCCTCAAAAATACCTCTCTCCACTTTAATCTATCCTCAATGCTGCTGCCCATCTCATCTTCCTCACCAAACGTTCTACATCCACCTCCCCTCTCTTGCAGGACCTTCACTGTCTCCCCTTCCCATTCAGAATCCAATTCAAGCTTCTCACACTCACCTATAAAGCCCTCACCCACTCCTCTCCCATCTACATCTCTGACCTTATCTCTCTTTACTCTCCCACCCGTCCTCTTCACTCTGCTAATGGACGCCGACTCTCCTGCCTACGGATTACTTCCTCCCACTCCTACCTCCAAGATTTCTCACGTGCTGCTCCCTTTCTCTATAATTCCCTACCTCTCCCACTCAGACTCTCCACCTCTCTACAAAACTTCAAACGGGCTCTCAAGACCCACTTCTTCACCAAACCCAGCCAAATCTCCTCCTAACCCTCTTGTCTATGCTCACTGTCTACCCCGTCTGTTAGCCCCTCACCTTTTAGATTGTAAGCTCACAAGAGCAGGGACTTCTTTCCTCATGTGCCTTTCCTTTTCTTACTTACACTATCTTATACTCCATACTCCCTTTGTCACCTAACCCCGGGTTTTCTATACCTGTCCTATATAGTCTTGTACTGTAAGTGCGGTTTTCTTGTTTGCTCGTTTGATTATGTACTGTGTAATGGGCGCTGCGGATCCCTTGTGGCGCCATGTAAATAAAGGATAATAATAATAATAATAGTAATAATAATAATAGTTTAATAATAAAAATTAGAGATGTGCGGGCTTAGTTTTTTCAGAAAACCGAGCCCACCCGAACTTTAGGGATCTGAGGGAATTTGATTCCCAGGCTCGGATTTTCCCACCAGGCTCAGATTCCAAAATGAGGCAAAAAAAGTCATCATCCTGGTGTCGGATCTCATTGGTTTTGGATTCAATATAAGTCACTGTAGTGGTGGTTCTAGCACCATTTCACAGCCAACGCCGGAGAGTTGTGTGCTGCTGAGGGTCTGTGCTGACTTCTCTGTCCATCACTCCAGTGCTGCTGAGCAGACCTATCTGTCCATCACTCCAGTGCTGCAGACCTACCTGTCCAGAGTCCATCCACTCCAGTGCTGCAGACCTACCTGTCCAGAGTCCATCCACTCCAGTGCTGCTGACCTATCTGTCCAGAGTCCATCCACTCCAGTGCTGCAGACCTACCTGTCCAGAGTCCATCCACTCCAGTGCCGCTGACCTATCTGTCCAGAGTCCATCCACTCCAGTGCTGCAGACCTATCTGTCCAGAGTCCATCCACTCCAGTGCCGCAGACCTACCTGTCCAGAGTCCATCCACTCCAGTGCCGCAGACCTATCTGTCCAGAGCCCATCCACTCCAGTGCCGCAGACCTATCTGTCCAGAGCCCATCCACTCCAGTGCCGCTGGCCTATCTGTCCAGAGTCCATCCACTCCAGTGCCGTTGACCTATCTGTCCAGAGTCCATCCACTCCAGTGCCGCAGACCTATCTGTCCAGAGTCCATCCACTCCAGTGCTGCAGACCTATCTGTCCAGAGTCCATCCACTCCAGTACTGCAGACCTATCTGTCCAGAGTCCATCCACTCCAGTACTGCTGACCTATCTGTCCAGAGTCCATCCACTCCAGTACTGCAGACCTATCTGTCCAGAGTCCATCCACTCCAGTACTGCAGACCTACCTGTCCAGAGTCCATCCACTCCAGTGCTGCAGACCTACCTGTCCAGAGTCCATCCACTCCAGTACTGCAGACCTATCTGTCCAGAGTCCATCCACTCCAGTGCTGCTGACCTACCTGTCCAGAGTCCATCCACTCCAGTGCTGCAGACCTACCTGTCCAGAGTCCATCCACTCCAGTACTGCAGACCTTTCTGTCCAGAGTCCATCCACTCCAGTACTGCAGACCTATCTGTCCAGAGTCCATCCACTCCAGTGCTGCAGACCTATCTGTCCAGAGTCCATCCACTCCAGTGCTGCAGACCTATCTGTCCAGAGTCCATCCACTCCAGTGCCGCTGACCTATCTGTCCAGAGTCCATCCACTCCAGTACCGCAGACCTATCTGTCCAGAGTCCATCCACTCCAGTACTGCAGACCTACCTGTCCAGAGTCCATCCACTCCAGTACTGCTGACCTATCTGTCCAGAGTCCATCCACTCCAGTACTGCATGTCACGATCCGGGTATCTGGACGCCATTTCTTACCCATCAGATGCCTCCTAAGGCTGGCTCAGCGCTCCAGGACCGGATTCCATCTGTTATCCTGATGTGTACATTCCTGTATCCTCTCCTGTCACTCTGGGACGCTGTCACAGTAAACGCCATATTACACCTGGCATGGCGTCTCCCGCGGCCTCTGCCGCCGTCCCTGAACTTCTGCATGCAGAGTGTCTGAGTGGCGATTACGTCAGCCGCGGCCTCCGCTGTGTCCGCGTGGTTGGATGTGCATCTGTCAGCCTGGCGCCTCCTGTCTCCGGTGGCCGGCGCCGCCATTACTGTTTTCATTACCACATGGATTACAAACCAAACTTCCCTCCAAGTGTCTGCATGGGTGCAGCCATCTTGGATTCTGTCAGCTGATCATTTCCACCAATCTGTTCTCAGTATTGATAATCTGCATAATTGCCTAGCCAATCCCTTCCTTGCTGCAGGTATAAATACACTGTGCCTGAGCAAGGAAGGCGTCAGTGCTTTGGTTGTCAAACCTAGTTCCTGTTTGTCTCTCTCCTGTGATTGTCTTCCAGGTTCCAGCTCCTGTCTCAAGACTTCCACCATAGAGACCCGCACCAGCATTCCACCTGCGGTGTAGCCTGACTCTCCAATCCATTGTGGATTCATCTGTTTCCAGCTACAACATTACCTGCTTCCAGCTCAGCTTCCAGCAGAGTACAGCTTCCCTTAAAGGGCCGGTGTCCTTTCTACACTTTACCACTCTCCACCGGTATTATTATTTCTCCGCTCTCAAGTTCTACATTTCAGTTCATATTTCATCGCTCCCAAGTTCATTTATTATTTAACTGGTTCCAGCCAGTATCCACTCCGTGCTAACAACAGTCTGGTTCCAGCCAGTATCCACAGCAGCTGTTTTATCTTCAGCAACCCAGCTTTTCCTGGAACACCAGCTGGCACAATCCTGGGTTATCTCCATTGCTACAGTCGGGCCTGGTAAGGACTTTCCATCTAGAAGATCATAAGAACTATCTCACACTACCAGTGCCCTGTGGCTCCTGCCATCCTGTAGTACCCAGGAACTGTATTTATTCTTTGCTGACTTTTACGTTTTCTTTTACTGCTGCTGTGTTGCGGAGTTGTCATAATAAACATCATTGACTTTTATCCAAGTTGTCGTGGTCACGCCTTCGGGCAGTTATTATTCATGTTACTTACATGTCCAGGGGTCTGATACAACCTCCCAGGTTCCGGTACATCTCAGCCCCTACAACTGAGGCTGCCTCCCGTCAGCTCAGGCCCTCAGTTGTGACAGTAAGCACTGACCTAATGAATCCAGCCGGAGACCAGGATCAAGCGGCCAGGCCGATGCAAGAACTGGCAGCCCGACTAGAACATCAGGAGGCTGCACAGGGCCACATCATCCGCTGTCTCCAGGATCTCTCTACTCGGCTGGATGGGATTCAGACAACTCTCCGTGGATCAGGCGCGTCTGGTGCGTCAACCACAGTGACTCCAGCTATAACCCCACCCACCTTACCCATTTCTGCTCCACGTCTTCATCTTCCAACGCCAGCAAAATTTGACGGATCTCCAAGATTCTGCAGGGGATTTCTCAACCAGTGTGAGATTCAGTTTGAGCTACAACCTGGCAATTTTCCCAGTGACCGTACAAAAATTGCCTACATTATTTCTCTTCTCAGTGGCTCAGCCCTTGATTGGGCATCACCGTTATGGGAGAGGTCCGACACCCTGCTATCTTCCTACACTGCCTTCGTGTCAACATTCAGGCGCATCTTCGACGAGCCAGGCCGGGTAACCTCAGCTTCATCCGACATTCTCCGTTTACGCCAGGGGTCACGTACTGTAGGACAATATCTGATACAGTTCCAGATCCTGGCATCCGAACTGGCATGGAACGACGAGGCCCTGTATGCTGCATTCTGGCATGGCTTATCTGAGCGTATTAAAGATGAGTTAGCTACCAGAGACTTACCTTCTAAGTTAGATGAGCTAATCTCACTCTGCACGAAAGTTGATTTACGTTTCAGAGAGAGAGCAACTGAGCGTGGAAGATCATCTGCTCCAAAATCTTCTGCTCCTCCTCCTCGTCAACTGTCACCATCTAAAGATGAGCCCATGCAACTTGGCCGTTCCCGTTTAACTCCTGCTGAGCGCCGAAGACGTCTCTCCGAGTTTCTCTGTCTCTATTGTGCAGCTCCGTCTCGCACCATTAATGCCTGTCCCAAACGTCCGGGAAACTCCAAATCCTAGCTCGCCAAGGAGAGGGCCGGCTAGGAGTAATGATCTCCTCTCCATCTCCTCAAGATTGTAATCTCCCAGTCTCGCTTCAAGTTGCTCAACGTTATCGGAACGTCATTGCCCTCCTTGATTCCGGAGCAGCTGGGAACTTTATTACCGAAGCCTATGTTAAACGGTGGTCCCTACCCACCGAGAGACTTCCTTCGTCCATTTCTTTAACTGCCGTGGATGGCAGCAAAATTTTTGATGCAGTTATTTCTTTAAGGACTCTACCAGTTCGTCTGAGAGTGGGAGTTCTTCATTCCGAACTTATTTCTTTTTTAGTGATTCCAAGAGCCACACATCCTGTGGTCCTGGGCCTTCCATGGCTCCGTCTTCACAATCCTACAATTGATTGGACGACTACGCAAATCCTGGCATGGGGTTCCTCCTGTGCTGAGACATGTTTGTTTAAAGTATTGCCTGTCTGTTCTTCGTCCCCCAGGTCGTCTGATGTTCCACCTCCTCCATATCAAGATTTCACGGATGTGTTCAGTAAAGCTTCTGCTGATATCCTTCCTCCTCATAGAGAATGGGACTGTCCGATTGATCTCGTTCCAGGGAAGGTTCCACCTCGAGGCCGAACTTATCCGTTGTCTCTGCCTGAGACGCATTCTATGGAGGAATATATTAAAGAGAACCTAGCAAAGGGGTTCATTCGACCTTCTTCTTCTCCAGCCGGCGCAGGCTTCTTTTTTGTAAAAAAGAAAGATGGTGGTCTGCGGCCGTGCATCGACTACAGAGGTTTGAACGACATTACCATCAAGAACCGTTATCCTTTACCCCTGATTACTGAGCTCTTTGACAGAGTTAGCGGAGCTACCATCTTTACAAAGCTGGACTTGCGAGGTGCATACAATCTCATCCGGATCCGTGAGGGTGACGAGTGGAAGACCGCCTTTAACACCCGTGACGGACATTATGAGTACCTCGTCATGCCCTTCGGATTGAGCAATGCTCCAGCTGTCTTCCAGCATTTTGTCAATGAGATCTTCAGAGACATTCTATACCGTCATGTCGTGGTCTATCTAGACGATATCCTCATTTTTGCCAACGATTTAGAGGAACATCGTTTTTGGGTTAAAGAGGTTCTGTCCCGTCTCCGTGTCAATCATCTCTATTGCAAATTAGAAAAATGCGTCTTTGAAGTCAAGTCCATTCCGTTTCTAGGGTACATTGTGTCCGGTTCCGGACTAGAGATGGATCCTGAGAAACTACAAGCAATCCAAAATTGGCCGGTACCCTTAACCCTCAAAGGGGTCCAGAGGTTCTTAGGGTTCGCCAACTATTACCGAAAGTTTATACGAGACTTTTCCACCATTGTGGAGCCTATTACTGCTTTCACTAAGAAGGGTGCTAACCCGTCCAAGTGGTCTGAAGAAGCCATGCAAGCATTTCATCTTTTAAAACAAAGGTTCATCTCTGCGCCTGTTCTGAAACAGCCTGACATCGACTCTCCTTTCATCTTAGAGGTGGATGCCTCCTCCGTTGGAGTAGGAGCGGTGTTATCTCAGAGGGCTAAAGATGGCCATTTACACCCTTGCAGTTTCTTCTCCCGGAAGTTCTCCCCAGCTGAGCGCAACTATGCCATTGGCGACCAGGAGTTGCTAGCCATCAAGCTCGCTCTAGAAGAGTGGAGGTATCTGTTGGAGGGAGCTTCTCATTCAATCACCATACTTACAGACCACAAGAACCTTTTATACCTGAAGGGCGCACAATGTCTCAACCCTCGTCAGGCCAGATGGGCACTTTTCTTTTCCAGGTTCGACTTTAAACTCCAGTTCTGTCCGGGCTCTCAGAATCGCAAGGCCGATGCCCTTTCCCGCTCATGGGAGCAAGAAAATGAGTCAGAGTCTTCAGACAAGCATCCTATTATAAATCCGTTGGCATTCTCCACGGTAGGGATGGACTCTACGCCCCCATCAGGGAAAAGTTTTGTGAAGCCGATGCTAAGGAAGAAGCTCATGCATTGGGCCCATGCTTCCCGCTTTGCCGGACATACAGGTATCCAAAAAACCCTGGAGTTTATCTCTAGGTCCTATTGGTGGCCAACTCTGAAAAAGGACGTCTTGGAGTTTATTGCATCTTGCCCAAAGTGTGCCCAACATAAAGTATCCCGCCAGTCGCCTGCGGGGCAACTGGTTCCACTATCAGTTACCCGTCGACCATGGACCCACTTGTCGATGGATTTCATTACAGACTTACCCATGTGCAACAAGTTCAATACCATCTGGGTGGTAGTTGACCGGTTCACCAAGATGGCACACTTCATTCCTCTCACCGGTCTTCCGTCAGCTTCCAAGTTGGCTCAAGTATTCATACAAGAGATCTTCCGACTCCACGGTCTTCCTGAAGAAATTATCTCAGATCGAGGAGTTCAATTCACAGCCAAATTCTGGCGAAGTTTATGTCAAGTCCTCCAAGTCAAGCTAAAGTTTTCCACGGCTTACCATCCTCAGACCAATGGTCAAACCGAGAGGGTGAATCAGGACTTGGAGGCCTTCCTCCGCATCTATGTGTCCTCCTCTCAAGATGACTGGGTTCAATTACTTCCCTGGGCCGAGTTCTGTCATAACAACCAGTATCATTCTTCATCTGCTTCAACACCATTCTTCACTAACTTTGGATTCCACCCTAAAGTCCCTGAGTTCCAACCGCTTCCAGCAACTTCTGTTCCCGCAGTGGATATCACCTTGCATCAGTTTGCCAATATCTGGAAGAGCGTACGATCAGCTCTGCTCAAGGCATCGTTCAGGTACAAGAAGTTTGCGGATAAGAAGCGTCGAGCAGTTCCTGCTCTCAAGGTGGGTGATCGGGTATGGTTATCCACGAAGAATTTGAGGTTAAGAGTTCCCAGTATGAAGTTTGCACCTCGCTATATCGGTCCTTTCAAGATTGAACAAGTCATCAATCCTGTTGCTTACAGACTCCAGTTGCCTCCCTTCTTAAAAATACCCAGGACATTCCATGTTTCCCTGTTGAAACCGCTGATCTTGAATCGGTTTCATTCCTCACTTCCTCCAACTCCGAAAGTCCAAACTCAACGAGGCGTTGAGTATGAAGTGGCCAAGATCCTGGACTCACGTCACCGTTACGGTCAACTACAATATCTTATTGACTGGAAAGGTTATGGTCCTGAGGAACGTTCATGGACCAATGCTTCTGATGTCCATGCTCCTGCCTTGGTCCGGAGATTCCATTCCAAGTTTCCTCAAAAGCCAAAGAAGTGTCCTGGGGCCACTCCTAAAGGGGGGGGTGCTGTCACGATCCGGGTATCTGGACGCCATTTCTTACCCATCAGATGCCTCCTAAGGCTGGCTCAGCGCTCCAGGACCGGATTCCATCTGTTATCCTGATGTGTACATTCCTGTATCCTCTCCTGTCACTCTGGGACGCTGTCACAGTAAACGCCATATTACACCTGGCATGGCGTCTCCCGCGGCCTCTGCTGCCGTCCCTGAACTTCTGCATGCAGAGTGTCTGAGTGGCGATTACGTCAGCCGTGGCCTCCGCTGTGTCCGCGTGGTTGGATGTGCATCTGTCAGCCTGGCGCCTCCTGTCTCCGGTGGCCGGCGCCGCCATTACTGTTTTCATTACCACATGGATTACAAACCAAACTTCCCTCCAAGTGTCTGCATGGGCGCAGCCATCTTGGATTCTGTCAGCTGATCATTTCCACCAATCTGTTCTCAGTATTGATAATCTGCATAATTGCCTAGCCAATCCCTTCCTTGCTGCAGGTATAAATACACTGTGCCTGAGCAAGGAAGGCGTCAGTGCTTTGGTTGTCAAACCTAGTTCCTGTTTGTCTCTCTCCTGTGATTGTCTTCCAGGTTCCAGCTCCTGTCTCAAGACTTCCACCATAGAGACCCGCACCAGCATTCCACCTGCGGTGTAGCCTGACTCTCCAATCCATTGTGGATTCATCTGTTTCCAGCTACAACATTACCTGCTTCCAGCTCAGCTTCCAGCAGAGTACAGCTTCCCTTAAAGGGCCGGTGTCCTTTCTACACTTTACCACTCTCCACCGGTATTATTATTTCTCCGCTCTCAAGTTCTACATTTCAGTTCATATTTCATCGCTCCCAAGTTCATTTATTATTTAACTGGTTCCAGCCAGTATCCACTCCGTGCTAACAACAGTCTGGTTCCAGCCAGTATCCACAGCAGCTGTTTTATCTTCAGCAACCCAGCTTTTCCTGGAACACCAGCTGGTACAATCCTGGGTTATCTCCATTGCTACAGTCGGGCCTGGTAAGGACTTTCCATCTAGAAGATTATAAGAACTATCTCACACTACCAGTGCCCTGTGGCTCCTGCCATCCTGTAGTACCCAGGAACTGTATTTATTCTTTGCTGACTTTTACGTTTTCTTTTACTGCTGCTGTGTTGCGGAGTTGTCATAATAAACATCATTGACTTTTATCCAAGTTGTCGTGGTCACGCCTTCGGGCAGTTATTATTCATGTTACTTACATGTCCAGGGGTCTGATACAACCTCCCAGGTTCCGGTACATCTCAGCCCCTACAACTGAGGCTGCCTCCCGTCAGCTCAGGCCCTCAGTTGTGACACTGCAGACCTATCTGTCCAGAGTCCATCCACTCCAGTACTGCAGACCTATCTGTCCAGAGTCCATCCACTCCTGTGCTGCAGACCTACCTGTCCAGAGTCCATCCACTCCAGTACTGCAGACCTATCTGTCCAGAGTCCATCCACTCCAGTGCTGCAGACCTGCCTGTCCAGAGTCCTTCCACTCCAGTGCTGCAGACCTATCTGTCCAGAGTCCATCCACTCCAGTACTGCAGACCTATCTGTCCAGAGTCCATCCACTCCAGTGCTGCAGACCTATCTGTCCAGAGTCCATCCACTCCAGTACTGCAGACCTACCTGTCCAGAGTCCATCCACTCCAGTGCTGCAGACCTATCTGTCCAGAGTCCATCCACTCCAGTGCTGCAGACCTACCTGTCCAGAGTCCATCCACTCCAGTGCTGCAGACCTATCTGTCCAGAGTCCATCCACTCCAGTGCTGCAGACCTATCTGTCCACTCCAGTCCCCTGAGACTCCCTAGTGTTGTAAATATTGTCTGACAACTGCAGCCCAGTGCCGACATATTTTTGTACAACTTGTGTGTGCTGTAGCTGCTGTCAGTGACACAGAGAGGGGGAAGGGTACTAATTACCCGGTCCCCATATCTTATGGAGGGGCCCAGTTACCCCCCTTCTTACCTGGCAGCAGCTGCAGCTCTTCTCCTCAGCCCAGCACATGCTGCTGTGTGCTGGGCTACAGTGTGGCTAGGGAGGCGCTTAAAATAAAAAAATTGTCTGTTTTTTTTTCTAAGGGTGCATGACCATGCCTCCTATGATTAGGCCACACCCCATTAAAAGTACCTAGGCTCAGCCAGGCTCTCTACTGCCCTGGATGCTGTATACCACTGCATTCACTTAACATAAATATAAGCAATGTGAGTCCATTGTCATTTGCAGAAAAGTTGTCATTTGCAAAAAAAGTTCAAATAAATAAATATTAATTTTTTTTGTACAACCTGTGTGTGCTGTAGGTGCTGTACCCCACTGCCTTCACTTAAATATAAGCACTGACATGAATCACAATCAGTCAATAGAAGAGCAGGAGCAGCAACCAAGTACTAGTGCTGTGGCTGCTGCTAGTCATGCTAGTACTACAATATCTACAGTAGTAAGGTAGTCCAGGGGGCAGCAAGTTTAGGAAAGAGCACCTGAAATAAAAATCTTTCACACTGTTAAAAAAGGGGTAGAGGTGCCACATAAAAAAACGAAAAATAAGTGCCCAAAAAAAAGAACACTAAGACTGAAGAACAAACTGTGTGTTCACAAATCCCTGAGGATAGTGTGGGGGTGTCCATATTATCTATGTGTGAGTCTGATATTTCTTACACTGTACTCTTAGAGAAGCCTCCTTCCACCGTTTCTGCACCATTTGCAAATGTGGGGATGAGCAGTACTAGTGAAGATGGTGATGATGACATAATAGAAATTAAAGATGCCAGTGTGGAAGTGCAACGGGATGAGGAGGATATTTGTGTACTATCTGACACTACTAAGGATGAAGATGATGAGGCTGTTGATGATGCTGTTTGTTATAGACAGCAACAAGTGGGAGCAGCTCTTGCCCGTGATAAAAAAGAAAGTCCTTGTGACACGTGGGCCTAATACCAAAAAAGCCACCTCTTGGCTGTGGGATTATTTTACCCAAATCCTGAAAGTTGTCATGGAATCTGCCCCATTTGTGAGGCCAAAGTTAGAAAAGGTAGGGACATTGGGCCTAATTCAGATGTGATCGCAGCAGCAAATTTGTTAGCAGATGGGCAAAACCATGTGCACTGTAGGGGGGGCAGATGTAACATGTGCAGAGAGAGCTAGATTTGGGTGGGTTATTTTGTTTCTGTGCAGGGTAAATACTGGCTGCTTTATTTTTCAAACACCGACTGTAACATGGCAGTTAGGAGCTGATTGGCTGGTACTTTCTCTCTAGATCTTAGTAGATCTCATCTGCCATGAGTGACATCAGCGGTTACATGACCGAGAGTATGAATTGCAGATAGGAGCCATGGAGTGGGGATAGTAGAATGCGTAGCCTGGAGATAAGTGTAACCTGATTATATCTGAATAATAATAATACCTCTCACTATAACTGGACACCGGTATTAGTATTAGAAGTTAGCCAAGCTCGTCTATGACACTAAATTTCAACATAGACAAATTAATAAAGTCCCAAAGATTTATATACAGTATACGCATATATATATATATATATATATATATATATATATATATACTGCTAAAAAAAATAAAGGGAACACTAAAATAACACATCCTAGATCTGAATGAATGAAATATTCTTATTAAATACTTTGTTCTTTACATAGTTGAATGTGCTGACAACAAAATCACACAAAAATTATCAATGGAAATCAAATGTATTAACCCATGGAGGTCTGGATTTGGAGTCACACTCAAAATTAAAGTGGTAAAACACACTACAGGCTGATCCAACTTTGATGTAATGTCCTTAAAACAGGTCAAAATGAGGCTCAGTAGTGTGTGTGGCCTCCACGTGCCTGTATGACCTCCCTACAACCCACACAAGTGGCTCAGGTAGTGCAGCTCATCCAGGATGCCACATCAATGCGAGCTGTGGCAAGAAGGTTTGCTGTGTCTGTCAGCGTAGTGTCCAGAGCATGGAGGCGCTACCAGGAGACAGGCCAGTACATCAGGAGACATGGAGGATGCCGTAGGAGGGCAACAACCCAGCAGCAGGACCACTACCTCCGCCTTTGTGCAAGGAGGAACAGGAGGAGCACTGCCAGGGCCCTGCAAAATGACCTCCAGCAAGCCACAAATGTGCATGTGTCTACTCAAACGATCAGAAACAGACTCCATGAGGGTGGTATGAGGGTCCAACGTCCACAGGTGGGGGTTCTGCTTACAGCCCAACACCGTGCAGGACATTTGACAGAGAACACCAAGATTTGCAAATTCGCCACTGGCACCCTGTGCTCTTCACAGATGAAAGCAGGTTCTCACTGAGCACATGTGACAGACGTGACAGAGTCTGGAGACGCCAAGGAGAACGTTCTGCTGCCTGCAACATCCTCCAGCATGACCGGTTTGGCTGTGGGTCAGTAATGGTGTGGGGTGGCATTTCTTTGGGGGGCCGCACAGCCCTCCATGTGCTCGCCAGAGGTAGCCTGGCTGCCATTAGGTACCGAGATGAGATCCTCAGACCCCTTGTGAGACCATATACTGGTGCGGTTGGCCCTGGGTTCCTCCTAATGCAAGACAATGCTAGACCCCATGTGGCTGGAGTGTGTCAGCAGTTCCTGCAAGACGAAGGCATTGATGCTATGGACTGGCCCGCCTGTTCCCCAGACCTGAATCCAATTGAGCACATCTGGGACATCATGTCTCGCTCCATCCACCAGACTGTCCAGGAGTTGGCGGATGCTTTAGTCCAGGTCTGGGAGGAGATCCCTCAGGAGACCATCCGCCACCTCATCAGGAGCATGCCCAGGCATTGTAGGGAGGTCATACAGGCACGTGGAGGCCACACACACACTACTGAGCCTCATTTTGGCTTGTTTTAAGGACATTACATCAAAGTTGGATCAGCCTGTAGAGTGATTTTCCACTTTAATTTTGAGTGTGACTCCAAATCCAGACCTCCATGGGTTAATAAATTTGATTTCCATTGATAATTTTTGTGTGATTTTGTTGTCAGCACATTCAACTATGTAAAGAACAAAGTATTTAATAAGAATATTTCATTCATTCAGATTAAACATCCTAGTGATATTTGGTGGACCCCCTTTATTGAAGTAAACCTTAGTTACCTTTTATAACAGTAAATAAAGACACGGAGACATAATTTTGGCAGAAAAATTGCTAGCTATTTATTTGACCCTAACCATAGCAAAACCTGTAATTGGGAAACATTTGTTAAGATGTCGAATCAGCCGGCATAATGGTGGCAGAAAAAAGAACGGCTCTATTAAACTATTGGTAAACTTAAATTGGTAAACTGACCGAAACCGTCCAGCACCCTATCAAAACCGGTAATAGGTGTCAACACAACCCCCACAGTGACTTCCCACCGCTCCTGGGTGCCCTGCCGCTGCCTCCCGGATGGGTGGTCGAGCGGCCATTAAGTCGATGGAGGTGAGTGCACCTAAACCATAACACTGAAACTTACTACCTATAAAAAACCATAACAACTACAAACTGCCGTTCTTTTCCGCCTATAAATAGCCAACGAATGAAAACAGCTAAGCAATTAACCGCCAATGCACTCCGCGTCAAACAAAACAACCTCTACCCTTAGGGCGGGAGGGCGGGAGAAAATTCAGCAAGCAAAGAGACCTAAAATGGCCACTCCAGCCTATATATACCTTAACCCTCCTCCTTTCCTAAGGCTGTACTACCTCACAGCTAGGTCCACCCCTCACAGGATGTTTAACCCATTCCTCTCCTATGTTAGTCAATTCTCTCTCCTAAACATCCTAGTGATATTTGGTGGACCCCCTTTATTGAAGTAAACCTTAGTTACCTTTTATAACAGTAAATAAAGACACGGAGACATGATTTTGGCAGAAAAATTGCTAGCTATTTATTTGACCCTAACCATAGCAAAACCTGTAATTGGGAAAAATTTGTTAAGATGCCGAATCAGCCGGCATAATGGTGGCAGAAAAAAGAACGGCTCTATTAAACTATTGGTAAACTTAAATTGGTAAACTGACCGAAACCGTCCAGCACCCTATCAAAACCGGTAATAGGTGTCAACACAACCCCCACAGTGACTTCCCACCGCTCCTGGGTGCCCTGCCGCTGCCTCCCGGATGGGTGGTCGAGCGGCCATTAAGTCGATGGAGGTGAGTGCACCTAAACCATATAACACTGAAACTTACTACCTATAAAAAACCATAACAACTACAAACTGCCGTTCTTTTCCGCCAACAGCGAAGGACTCCATCCCAGAGTCCTCGCACCGCCACCATAAACTACCCTAACTCCTGCAACACCAGGAACAGATCCTCCAGGAAAAACATCATCCCCTCATTGGATAGATGCACACCATCAGGCCGAAAAAGGTGTTTGTCTCGGAACCGAATCCTAGGGTGGCGAACGACTTTACCTCCGTGGGCCAAGACCCACTTCGCCACCGCCCCATTCACCTTTAACCTGGCCTCATCCATTACGCGTCCGTCCTCCACACCTCGCCAACTCAACCTTGGCACAATCAGGGAAAATACCAATATACAATTGGTCCATGCTGCGGCCACCT
Source organism: Pseudophryne corroboree (assembly GCF_028390025.1). Lineage (NCBI taxonomy): Eukaryota > Metazoa > Chordata > Amphibia > Anura > Myobatrachidae > Pseudophryne > Pseudophryne corroboree. The sequence continues at coordinate 105,020 of NW_026970374.1, forward strand.
TTGCCAGATCTTGTATCATGGCCCACCGTAGCTCCAAGGAAGTCCTCTTCCCTAGGTCGTTGCCACCTAAGTGGACAACCAAAACCTTGGGAACTCCATGCTTCCTGGCCTGACTGACCAGTCTACTCAATAGATCTGTCCACATCATACCTCGCCAACCAAGCCATCTGATTCCCTGACCTCTAGGACACCTCTGAGAAGTATCAGAGGCCAAAAACCTTGCTGCCCAGAAGACATACGAGTGGCCTACCACCCAAACGGACAAGCCATCAGCGAAACAACCTGAATGGAAGGAAAAAGGGGTAAAATGTGTTACTATAATTCTACTCCATAGCATGTATTATGTTAACCTGAAGGATCTGCCAAAAGAAAAAAAATTTTTTATTGCTTCCTAATGTCGCAGCAGACACGGCCTAGCCGATCTCCCGAGCTCCTAGCCAATTTGAAGTAAAAGCATTAAGACATTAAGGGAAAGGCAAAAGAAACAAAACGAAATTAAAAAAGGGGGGGGGGGTATAAAAAGGGGTAAAACATGAAATAACTCAGCTGGAGGTGAAAGCATAAAAACCTGCTGAGGGACTTTGATAAGAACAGATTAGCCGAATTAATGATTAGAATTCAGTCCGTCAAGTCAGGCAAAAATCGCAAAATAACTCCAGACCCCCGCTGCCGGCTCACGCCCGCAGCGGCAAGTGGCTAATCCCTGAGTAGGATCACACACGGGTAAACGAACCAACACACAATGAACATAACAAATGCATAAACACCAAGCAAACATTATCTTACTCTAACTTCTTGATGCAAGCTACGCTTAAGCAAAGAATCTCAGGCGACGGGGCGAATGTACCGCTTATAACAGGACGACTTCCATCGTCCCACCGCCTGGATCTGGGCTCCCGAAAAACCCGCGGCTGCTGCCGCCGTAGCAGCCCCAATGCGGAAGGAGTGTGTACCGAAGTGGGAGGGGGAAAGGCCCAAGCTCGTCAGACAGCGACCCATCATCCACCGAAATTGGAACTTAGTTACTGGCCGCCCGTCATAGTGCAACAACCACGACCCCCGACAGTCGGGCAGCACTGCCTCATATTGTACTGCCAACCGTACTGGGCATATGCTCTCCTCAAGTGCCGGAACCAGGGTGACCCATCGTCCCTTCCCCACCTGGTCCGTCTTAGAGCGTCGCAATCTGCACAGCAAGGACCTCCCACTCACCACTACGTCCTCTACCAGCATGCGCGAATCAGTTTGCTTAGAAGGCGCTACCAACTCCGATATCCTAAAGGCGCCGTGGTAAGCCATAGAGAAAGCCAATCTAAAAAGCAGCGATTCGAACATAGATGATGCGATGGCTCCAACCGACCCAATGATGCCTGGCAGCAACGCCGCATCGATGGGCCGCCTTCTGTCAGGCGGCGTAGGTGCTACGCGCGCCCATCCTTTCATAGCCTTAAGCAGAATACCACTTTTCGTCAGGTCGGGAACCCCTTTAATTCTGCAGAAGAACGCAATGCCAGCCAAGTACCGGGACACCACCGCTCTAGACCTACCTGAAACATAAAGCTGCCAAATAAAAGAAAGCATCATCCGATGCCCGCTCTTACCTCGTTGCTTCCGTCCTCTAGCAAATTCCTCCCATTCGCTCCAGGCCTGCTTGTAAGCCTTAAGCGTGGATGGCGCGACCGAACGCAGTGCTAGACCTTCCAGTCCGGCTTGATGACCTGCCAGACATAACCGGGACAATGAAAACTTTGTTCCTCGGCCTCGGGAGCCAACCAGTAAAACCTCTCCCATTGCCCTCGCGCGTCAGCGACCCCATTTTCTAGACCCAATACGTGTTGTGCCCGAAACCACACATTCCTGCGCAGGCAAGTAAGCAGCAACTGCCCTAGCACCCGAAGCACTACCAGCGATTTTGCCCTCTGGTTGTTAATCGCGTGCACCACGCCCAGATTGTCGCATCTGAACAGGATGCTGCGATGCGCTAACCGCTCGCCCCAGATTTCCAGCGCAACCATGATGGGAAAGAGTTCCAGGAGCAGAAGCTCCTTAGTGAAACCCGCCTGGTGCCAGTCTGCCGGCCACGATGCCGCGCACCAAGATCCCTCAAGAAAGCAACCAAAACCGGAGGCTCCTGCCGCGTCGGTGAAAAGCTGCAATCTGGCGCTGTCGACCGTTGGAGCCTGCCATATTCGCACACCGTTGAAATCCTCCAGGAACGAGGCCCAAACTGCCAGATCTCTTTTTATCTAAGCGGGCAAGCGTACAAAGTGGTGCGGCCTGGCACACCCCGCGGTCGCTCTTTCCAGCTTCCGGCAGAAAACCCTGCCCATCGGGATGACCCGACAAGCAAAGTTAAACATGCCCAGCAAGGATTGCGCCTGCCGCAGCTTAACCTTACGCGAACCCATGAATTGGCCAATGGCTTCGCGAAGCTTAGCCACTTTGTCCACAGGAAGGCGACATTCGCCTGACACCGTGTCGATCTCGATTCCTAGAAATGACAGGCAAGAGATCGGTCCCTCCGTTTTGTCCTCGGCCACTGGTACACCGAAATGACAAAACAATGCTCGTATACTGAAAAGCAGGTTGCCGCACCGCGGCGAACCCGCCGGACCCGTACAAAGGAAATCATCGAGGTAATGGGCATCACCGTGCCCACCCGACGAAGACTCCACGCACCAATGCAGGAAGGTGCTAAAACGTTCAAAATACGAGCATGAAACGGAACATCCCATCGGCAAACATTTGTCAATGAAATATTCCGGTCCAATCCGGAAACCCATAAAACGGAATGAGTCCGGATGGAGGGGTAGCAACCTAAAAGCGGATTCGACGTCAATCTTTGCCATGAGGGCCCCAGCGCCGTAGCTGCGGACCAAATTAAGCGCCTCGTCAAACGACTGATACACTACCGAGCAATGACCCGGAGGTATGGCGTCGTTGACCGAGGACCCCGCTGGGTAGGAAAGGTGTTGGATCAGTCTGAAGGACCCGGGTGTTTTCTTGGGTACCACCCCCACCGGGGAGATGACGAGATCCGCCACTGGGGGTGTTGCAAACGGCCCCTCCATCCTGCCCAGCCTAACCTCCTTATCGACTTTTTCCCGCAACACTAAAGGCAAGGCCCGAACAGACTGGAGGTTCCTCTGTGCCCGAACTGTAACATCGCTCGCAACAGGCAAGCGGAAACCAAAACTAAAACCTTCGTATAAAAACCTGGCATCCTCCTTATTCGGATACCAACCCAACCATTTACGCATAGCCTTTAACCTAATTGGCGTTGGTGCCCTGTGGAGCGCCCCCGCCGGGTGCCCCTCTCGAGTAGGATTGCTTAGAACGGGGACCCTGCCGAGTATTCTTGAAGCAGGAGGAGGCAGGGTGGGAACCCCCGCAATGGAGGCAAGCGTGAAGGAACCGACACTGCTTGCCGTAGGAACATGCAGCGTTGTTAAACGCGAAACATAACCCTTTCGTTGCGGGCTGTTTCCCAGCCCGGACGGCCGACCTACCTGGCTTGGCCGACCCGCCGTCTGCGCCGGGCGCATGGGCGGACGGCCCGGCACGGCGTCCGTCCGCCCCTGCGCTCCGGGGCTCCTTGTCCTGCTGCGAGGCCCTGGTGACCTTAAGCCATACCTCCACGTCCTTGAAACCGAAGTCCATAACGTACAACCCATCCTGCTTCTCTCTGAATTCCTCATCATACCTACGCCATTCGTTACCCGCCGACGTGCGTTGCATATCGTGCACGAGATGCAGGTATCGAATTACATTCATATGTTCGTCTGGCCTGTCTTCAAGGTAGCAAGCCGCGAAAACCAAAAACCCCGCCAGCCAGTTATCAAACGTGCGGAACGCCTCGGCCCCTATGCCCTTCTTAGCGGTTGCTGCCTTGAACTCTTTTTTAGAGTCTTTAGTCAAGACGAAGACATCTACGTAGTCCCCCCTGCGAATCCTTTTGCTGCAGCTATCCCTAAGCCCTCGCATGACAGCAGTATATTCGCAGCGGACCACGCCTGGCAAGTCGCGTCGCTTCCTGGCCTTGCGAGATTCTTTGCTAAGCCGCCTTCGCCTCTTGCGCCTCTCCTGCTGCCCAGCCGCCTTCCTGGCGTATTTAGTCGCCCTTTTCTTCGCCTTCGTCGTGCTACTGACGTCGGACGCTGCCGAAGAAAGGGAGGAGGAGGAAGAAGAGGAAGAAGAGGATGAAGGGGACGAGCTGCGCGAACTAGAGGGAGTACTTGAAACCGACCCCGACTGCTCCGCCTCACCTGAAGCCGTAGATTGATCGGATCCAGATTCATCAGGCGCGACGTACGTAACGTCTTCAGCTTCCGATTCCGGTTCCTCCGTATCCGCTTGAACAACTGCGGGCAAAAAAGGGGGAAAGGACCCAGACACAAACAAAGGCGTGCGCCCAGCCCGACTAGGCGTGGGCGTGCCAGGTGAATGCACATTCCCGTCTCGCCGCGGCTGCTGCTGCAGCTGAGCCGCGGCCGCACCAAGCTCGCGGCACGCACGTGCTACCCTCTGAGCGGCTGAAACTGCACCGGCGCCCGATCCGCTAGGTATCCCCCCGGGCCCACCCTCGAGCTCCAGGGCCACTGCGAGCGGACCCAATGCCGCCATCACCGTGGCGAGGGCCGACGCGAACGCGCCTTGCGTTTCATTGTGACCCCGTGACGTTGTAACGTCGTCTGCTGGCTGTCGTGAGGGAGGAACGCGCCGAGTGGACCCGCCGCTGGGCAGAGGAAGCCATGACCCATCTGCACCGCGGCCCGGTTGGCCCTGTGGGGAAAGGTCCGCAATGCCAGGGCGCCTAACCCCGGAAGTCCACCCCTCCATAATTCCTGTGCCTACCCGTCCAGGTCCCCTGGGGGTGCTGCCCGTCTCTCGCACTGTCCTTATACTGGGGCTAGCCTGCCGCCTGACTGAGCCAGCTCGCTCAGCCCGGTAGCCCCCACTCGGCGTGACTATTGATGCCCGCGGTGCTGTGCCTTCAGCACCGCTGGGCAAATACCCCCAAATACCTGGTTGATCTCCACCAGGCCTCCTCCCCCCCCTCGCCCCGCTGGAAACTATCCGCAGCGAGGAGGGCTGAGGGGACACGGAGCGCTGCGGCGTCGCTGCGCGCACCCGTGCGCGCGAGACGCCGCCGGAGCTGCGCGTGGGCGTGCGCGCGCCCCACCGCTTCCTGTCCGGGCGCCCCCTGCTGATGTAACAGCCTGTGATGCACACCCGCTCGACGATCCCGCGCTGGGCCCAGCGACGGGCCCGGGCCGGATCGCCTCTGACACCCGCCCAGTTCTCCCCCCCCTCTTGGGGCCTCTAAGCGGCCCCGGCAAGCGGGAGTGAGCGGGTGTCGTTGCGGCGGGTGCCGAGCGGCGCCCGGCTAGGCGTGCCAGCGTGCGCCCGCGAGCTCCTGCCGTCCCGTCACCTCTGACCGACCCCGGAGGCGAGGACTGTTGGTCGCCTCTCTCCGGGAGGTCAGTCCTCCGCACCGCCACATGCCGCCGACCGCGCTCGCCAGCCGGTGCACCTGCGACCGCAGGGTCGCCGGAGGAGCGTGTCCTGCGCCCCTGAACCCCCGCTTGAGAAGCCCCAGGGGCAGTAACGGCCTCCTCAGCGCCTGACCTCCCTGCCCCGGGACCGGCCTCGCCGGACTGGTACCGGGCTGGTGCACCCGCGGATCGGCGTGGGCGGTTGGAGGCCATACTATCAATTAGGTAACTTTCAACAAGTGAATAAACTTAATAGGGTGAAAAATCTGCCAGGCAGAACTCACCCAGAAAATTCAGCAAGCAAAGAGACCTAAAATGGCCACTCCAGCCTATATATACCTTAACCCTCCCCCTTTCCTAAGGCTGTACTACCTCACAGCTAGGTCCACCCCTCACAGGATGTTTAACCCATTCCTCTCCTATGTTAGTCAATTCTCTCTCCCTAGGATGTGTTATTTTAGTGTTTCCTTTATTTTTTTGAGCAGTGTATATATATATATATATATATATATAGATATATACTTCTACTGTATTTTTGTTACATCTTATTACTGTAAATGGAGAAATTCTCCGTCACAGTGGTAGCGGGAGGAGCTCTAAGTTACACTTGTCCGTATTAAGGGGTAATTCAGACCTGATAACTGTTGTGTGAAGATCTCGATCACTTGGAGTACACAAGGTGATTGACAGGAAGAGGACGTTTGCGGGTGGTAACGGGACGTTTTCTGGTAGAGTCAGGAAAAACGCAGGCGTTCCAGATCGTTTTCAGGGCGGGTGTGTGATAGAGATGAGCGGGTTTGGTTTCTCTGAATCCGAACCCGCCAGAACTTCATGTTTTTTTTTCACGGGTCCGAGCGACTCGGATCTTCCCGCCTTGCTCGGTTAACCCGAGCGCGCCCGAACGTCATCATGACGCTGTCGGATTCTCGCGAGACTCGGATTCTATATAAGGAGCCGCGCGTCGCCGCCATTTTCACACGTGCATTGAGATTGATAGGGAGAGGACGTGGCTGGCGTCCTCTCCATTTAGATTAGGAGAGAGAGAGAGAGATTGACCTGAGGCTGATACTGTAGAAGAGAGTGCAGAGTTTAGTGACTGACCACAGTGACCACCAGCAGTGCAGTTGTTTTATTTAATATATCCGTTCTCTGCCTGAAAAAAACGGTACACACAGTGACTCAGTCACATACCATATCTGTGTGCACTGCTCAGCCCAGTGTGCTGCATCAATGTATATATATATCTGACTGTGCTCAGCTCACACAGCTTATAATTGTGGGGGAGACTGGGGAGCACTGCAGTGCCAGTTATAGGTTATAGCAGGAGCCAGGAGTACAAGACAGTCACATACCATATCTGTGTGCACTGCTCAGCCCAGTGTGCTGCATCATCTATGTATATATTATATATCTGACTGTGCTCAGCTCACACAGCTTATAATTGTGGGGGAGACTGGGGAGCACTGCAGTGCCAGTTATAGGTTATAGCAGGAGCCAGGAGTACATATTATATTAAAATTAAACAGTGCACACTTTTGCTGCAGGAGTGCCACTGCCAGTGTGACTGACCAGTGACCTGACCACACTGACCACCAGTATATTTAGTAGTATACTATATTGTGATTGCCTGAAAAAGTTAAACACTCATCGTGTGACTTCACTTGTGTGGTGTTTTTTTTTTTATTCTATAAAAAAACTCATTCTGCTGACAGACAGTGTCCAGCAGGTCCGTCATTATATAATATATATACCTGTCCGGCTGCAGTAGTGATATATATATATTTTTTATATCATTATTTATCATCCAGTCGCAGCAGACACAGTACGGTAGTTCACGGCTGTAGCTACCTCTGTGTCGGCACTCGGCAGTCCATCCATAATTGTATACCACCTACCCGTGGTTTTTTTTTCTTTCTTCTTTATACATACATACTACGACATCTCTTTATCAACCAGTCTATATTAGCAGCAGACAGTACAGTACGGTAGTTCACGGCTGTGGCTACCTCTGTGTCGGCACTCGGCAGTCATTCCATAATTGTATACCACCTAACCGTGGGTTTTTTTTCTTTCTTCTTCATACATACATACTACGACATCTCTTTATCAACCAGTCTATATTAGCAGCAGACACAGTACAGTACGGTAGTTCACGGCTGTGGCTACCTCTGTGTCGGCACTCGGCAGTCCGTCCATAATTGTATACCACCTACCCGTGGTTTTTTTTTCTTTCTTCTTTATACATACATACTACTACATCTCTTTATCAACCAGTCTATATTAGCAGCAGACACAGTACAGTACGGTAGTTCACGGCTGTGGCTACCTCTGTGTCGGCACTCGGCAGTCCGTCCATAATTGTATACCACCTACCCGTGGTTTTTTTTTCTTTCTTCTTCATACATACATACTACGACATCTCTTTATCAACCAGTCTATATTAGCAGCAGACACAGTACAGTACGGTAGTTCACGGCTGTAGCTACCTCTGTGTCGGCACTCGGCAGTCCGTCCATAATTGTATACTAGTATCCATCCATCTCCATTGTTTACCTGAGGTGCCTTTTAGTTGTGCCTATTAAAATATGGAGAACAAAAATGTTGAGGTTCCAAAATTAGGGAAAGATCAAGATCCACTTCCACCTCGTGCTGAAGCTGCTGCCACTAGTCATGGCCGAGACGATGAAATGCCAGCAACGTCGTCTGCCAAGGCCGATGCCCAATGTCATAGTACAGAGCATGTCAAATCCAAAACACCAAATATCAGTAAAAAAAGGACTCCAAAACCTAAAATAAAATTGTCGGAGGAGAAGCGTAAACTTGCCAATATGCCATTTACCACACGGAGTGGCAAGGAACGGCTGAGGCCCTGGCCTATGTTCATGGCTAGTGGTTCAGCTTCACATGAGGATGGAGGCACTCAGCCTCTCGCTAGAAAAATGAAAAGACTCAAGCTGGCAAAAGCAGTAGCACCGCAAAGAACTGTGCGTTCTTCGAAATCCCAAATCCACAAGGAGAGTCCAATTGTGTCGGTTGCGATGCCTGACCTTCCCAACACTGGACGTGAAGAGCATGCGCCTTCCACCATTTGCACGCCCCCTGCAAGTGCTGGAAGGAGCACCCGCAGTCCAGTTCCTGATAGTCAGATTGAAGATGTCAGTGTTGAAGTACACCAGGATGAGGAGGATATGGGTGTTGCTGGCGCTGGGGAGGAAATTGACCAGGAGGATTCTGATGGTGAGGTGGTTTGTTTAAGTCAGGCACCCGGGGAGACACCTGTTGTCCGTGGGAGGAATATGGCCGTTGACATGCCAGGTGAAAATACCAAAAAAATCAGCTCTTCGGTGTGGAACTATTTCAACAGAAATGCGGACAACAGGTGTCAAGCCGTGTGTTCCCTTTGTCAAGCTGTAATAAGTAGGGGTAAGGACGTTAACCACCTCGGAACATCCTCCCTTATACGTCACCTGCAGCGCATTCATAATAAGTCAGTGACAAGTTCAAAAACTTTGGGCGACAGCGGAAGCAGTCCACTGACCAGTAAATCCCTTCCTCTTGTAACCAAGCTCACGCAAACCACCCCACCAACTCCCTCAGTGTCAATTTCCTCCTTCCCCAGGAATGCCAATAGTCCTGCAGGCCATGTCACTGGCAATTCTGACGAGTCCTCTCCTGCCTGGGATTCCTCCGATGCATCCTTGCGTGTAACGCCTACTGCTGCTGGCGCTGCTGTTGTTGCTGCTGGGAGTCGATGGTCATCCCAGAGGGGAAGTCGTAAGCCCACTTGTACTACTTCCAGTAAGCAATTGACTGTCCAACAGTCCTTTGCGAGGTAGATGAAATATCACAGCAGTCATCCTGCTGCAAAGCGGATAACTGAGGCCTTGACAACTATGTTGGTGTTAGACGTGCGTCCGGTATCCGCCGTTAGTTCACAGGGAACTAGACAATTTATTGAGGCAGTGTGCCCCCGTTACCAAATACCATCTAGGTTCCACTTCTCTAGGCAGGCGATACCGAGAATGTACACGGACGTCAGAAAAAGACTCACCAGTGTCCTAAAAAATGCAGTTGTACCCAATGTCCACTTAACCACGGACATGTGGACAAGTGGAGCAGGGCAGACTCAGGACTATATGACTGTGACAGCCCACTGGGTAGATGTATGGACTCCCGCCGCAAGAACAGCAGCGGCGGCACCAGTAGCAGCATCTCGCAAACGCCAACTCTTTCCTAGGCAGGCTACGCTTTGTATCACCGCTTTCCAGAATACGCACACAGCTGAAAACCTCTTACGGCAACTGAGGAAGATCATCGCGGAATGGCTTACCCCAATTGGACTCTCCTGTGGATTTGTGGCATCGGACAACGCCAGCAATATTGTGTGTGCATTAAATATGGGCAAATTCCAGCACGTCCCATGTTTTGCACATACCTTGAATTTGTTGGTGCAGAATTTTTTAAAAAACGACAGGGGCGTGCAAGAGATGCTGTCGGTGGCCAGAAGAATTGCGGGACACTTTCGGCGTACAGGCACCACGTACAGAAGACTGGAGCACCACCAAAAACTACTGAACCTGCCCTGCCATCATCTGAAGCAAGAAGTGGTAACGAGGTGGAATTCAACCCTCTATATGCTTCAGAGGTTGGAGGAGCAGCAAAAGGCCATTCAAGCCTATACAATTGAGCACGATATAGGAGGTGGAATGCACCTGTCTCAAGCGCAGTGGAGAATGATTTCAACGTTGTGCAAGGTTCTGATGCCCTTTGAACTTGCCACACGTGAAGTCAGTTCAGACACTGCCAGCCTGAGTCAGGTCATTCCCCTCATCAGGCTTTTGCAGAAGAAGCTGGAGACATTGAAGGAGTAGCTAACACGGAGCGATTCCGCTAGGCATGTGGGACTTGTGGATGGAGCCCTTAATTCGCTTAACAAGGATTCACGGGTGGTCAATCTGTTGAAATCAGAGCACTACATTTTGGCCACCGTGCTCGATCCTAGATTTAAAGCCTACCTTGGATCTCTCTTTCCGGCAGACACAAGTCTGCTGGGGTTGAAAGACCTGCTGGTGAGAAAATTGTCAAGTCAAGCGGAACGCGACCTGTCAACATCTCCTCCTTCACATTCTCCCGCAACTGGGGGTGCGAGAAAAAGGCTCAGAATTCCGAGCCCACCCGCTGGCGGTGATGCAGGGCAGTCTGGAGCGACTGCTGATGCTGACATCTGGTCCGGACTGAAGGACCTGACAACGATTACGGACATGTCGTCTACTGTCACTGCATATGATTCTCTCACCATTGAAAGAATGGTGGAGGATTATATGAGTGACCGCATCCAAGTAGGCACGTCACACAGTCCGTACTTATACTGGCAGGAAAAAGAGGCAATTTGGAGGCCCTTGCACAAACTGGCTTTATTCTACCTAAGTTGCCCTCCCACAAGTGTGTACTCCGAAAGAGTGTTTAGTGCCGCCGCTCACCTTGTCAGCAATCGGCGTACGAGGTTACATCCAGAAAATGTGGAGAAGATGATGTTCATTAAAATGAATTATAATCAATTCCTCCGTGGAGACATTGACCAGCAGCAATTGCCTCCACAAAGTACACAGGGAGCTGAGATGGTGGATTCCAGTGGGGACGAATTGATAATCTGTGAGGAGGGGGATGTACACGGTGATATATCGGAGGATGATGATGAGGTGGACATCTTGCCTCTGTAGAGCCAGTTTGTGCAAGGAGAGATTAATTGCTTCTTTTTTGGTGGGGGTCCAAACCAACCCGTCATTTCAGTCACAGTCGTGTGGCAGACCCTGTCACTGAAATGATGGGTTGGTTAAAGTGTGCATGTCCTGTTTATACAACATAAGGGTGGGTGGGAGGGCCCAAGGACAATTCCATCTTGCACCTCTTTTTTCTTTAATTTTTCTTTGCGTCATGTGCTGTTTGGGGAGGGTTTTTTGGAAGGGACATCCTGCGTGACACTGCAGTGCCACTCCTAGATGGGCCCGGTGTTTGTGTCGGCCACTAGGGTCGCTTATCTTACTCACACAGCTACCTCATTGCGCCTCTTTTTTTCTTTGCGTCATGTGCTGTTTGGGGAGGGTTTTTTGAAAGGGACATCCTGCGTGACACTGCAGTGCCACTCCTAGATGGGCCCGGTGTTTGTGTCGGCCACTAGGGTCGCTTATCTTACTCACACAGTCAGCTACCTCATTGCGCCTCTTTTTTTCTTTGCGTCATGTGCTGTTTGGGGAGGGTTTTTTGGAAGGGCCATCCTGCGTGACACTGCAGTGCCACTCCTAGATGGGCCCGGTGTTTGTGTCGGCCACTAGGGTCGCTTATCTTACTCACACAGTCAGCTACCTCATTGCGCCTCTTTTTTTCTTTGCGTCATGTGCTGTTTGGGGAGGGTTTTTTGGAAGGGCCATCCTGCGTGACACTGCAGTGCCACTCCTAGATGGGCCCGGTGTTTGTGTCGGCCACTAGGGTCGCTTATCTTACTCACACAGTCAGCTACCTCATTGCGCCTCTTTTTTTCTTTGCGTCATGTGCTGTTTGGGGAGGGTTTTTTGGAAGGGCCATCCTGCGTGACACTGCAGTGCCACTCCTAGATGGGCCCGGTGTTTGTGTCGGCCACTAGGGTCGCTTATCTTACTCACACAGTCAGCTACCTCATTGCGCCTCTTTTTTTCTTTGCGTCATGTGCTGTTTGGGGAGGGTTTTTTGGAAGGGCCATCCTGCGTGACACTGCAGTGCCACTCCTAGATGGGCCCGGTGTTTGTGTCGGCCACTAGGGTCGCTTATCTTACTCACACAGCGACCTCGGTGCAAATTTTAGGACTAAAAATAATATTGTGAGGTGTGAGGTATTCAGAATAGACTGAAAATGAGTGTAAATTATGGTTTTTGAGGTTAATAATACGTTGGGATCAAAATGACCCCCAAATTCTATGATTTAAGCTGTTTTTTAGGGTTTTTTGAAAAAAACACCCGAATCCAAAACACACCCGAATCCGACAAAAAAAATTCGGTGAGGTTTTGCCAAAACGCGGTCGAACCCAAAACACGGCCGCGGAACCGAACCCAAAACCAAAACACAAAACCCGAAAAATTTCCGGCGCTCATCTCTAATCTGAATTAGGCCTTAAATCTCCCAAAATATATCAGTATATACTATCTGACTGTGAAAGGCCTCTGTCACTTGTTACTTGCTGCTCCTTAAGAATACAATGCACAGACTGTTATTATTTGTATCCGCTGTGATGCCTCCTGCATGTTAGAAGCATGATCCTGCTGCTGGGTGTAGGTAAGGGAGTCCGCCACTAGGGGTCAGGCTTGTATAACTTATTACTGTAGCTTTATTTCTAGCTGAAACTATTCAGAAACATAGGGGGTAATTCTGAGTTGATCGCAGCAGCAAGTTTGTTAGCAATTGAGCAAAACCATGGGCCCTCATTCCGAGTTGATCGCTCGCAAGGCGAATGTAGCAGAGTTACACACGCTAAGCCGCCGCCTACTGGGAGTGAATCTTAGCTTCTTAAATGTGCGACCGATGTATGCGCAATATTGCGATTACAAACGAGTTAGCAGTTTTTGAGTAGCTTCAGACTTACTCTGCCTGTGCGATCAGTTCAGTGCTTTTCGGTCCTGGCTGACGTCATAAACACACCCAGCGTTCGCCCAGGCACACCCACCGTTTCCCCGGCCACTCCTGCGTTTTCTCCGGAAACGGTAGCGTTTCCAGCCACACGCCCCTAAAACGCCGTGCATCCGCCCAGTAACACCCATTTCCTGTCAATCACAATGCGAACGTCGGAGCGATGAAAAAGCCGTGAGTAAACTTACTTTCTTCATAGTAAAGTTACTTGGCGCAGTCGCAGTGCGAACATTGCGCATGCGCACTAAGAGAATTCTCACTGCGATGCGATGAAAATCTCCGAGCGAACAACTCGGAATGAGGGCCCATGTGCACTGCAGGGGGGCCAGATATGACATTTGTAGAGAGTTAGATTTGGGTGGGTTATATTGTTTCTGTGCAGGGTAAATACTAGAGATGAGCGCCTGAAATTTTTCGGGTTTTGTGTTTTGGTTTTGGGTTCGGTTCCGCGGCCGTGTTTTGGGTTCGACCGCGTTTTGGCAAAACCTCACCGAATTTTTTTTGTCGGATTCGGGTGTGTTTTGGATTCGGGTGTTTTTTTCAAAAAACCCTAAAAAACAGCTTAAATCATAGAATTTGGGGGTCATTTTGATCCCATATTATTATTAACCTCAAAAACCATAATTTCCACTCATTTTCAGTCTATTCTGAATACCTCACACCTCACAATATTATTTTTAGTCCTAAAATTTGCACCGAGGTCGCTGGATGACTAAGCTAAGCGACCCTAGTGGCCGACACAAACACCTGGCCCATCTAGGAGTGGCACTGCAGTGTCACGCAGGATGTCCCTTCCAAAAAACCCTCCCCAAACAGCACATGACGCAAAGAAAAAAAGAGGCGCAATGAGGTAGCTGACTGTGTGAGTAAGATAAGCGACCCTAGTGGCCGACACAAACACCGGGCCCATCTAGGAGTGGCACTGCAGTGTCACGCAGGATGGCCCTTCCAAAAAACCCTCCCCAAACAGCACATGACGCAAAGAAAAAAAAGAGGCGCAATGAGGTAGCTGACTGTGTGAGTAAGATAAGCGACCCTAGTGGCCGACACAAACACCGGGCCCATTTAGGAGTGTCACTGCAGTGTCACGCAGGATGTCCCTTCCAAAAAACCCTCCCCAAACAGCACATGACGCAAAGAAAATAAGAGGCGCAATGAGGTAGCTGTGTGAGTAAGATTAGCGACCCTAGTGGCCGACACAAACACCGGGCCCATTTAGGAGTGGCACTGCAGTGTCACGCAGGATGTCCCTTCCAAAAAACCCTCCCCAAACAGCACATGACGCAAAGAAAAAAAGAGGCGCAATGAGGTAGCTGTGTGAGTAAGATTAGCGACCCTAGTGGCCGACACAAACACCGGGCCCATCTAGGAGTGGCACTGCAGTGTCACGCATGATGTCCCTTCCAAAAAACCCTCCCCAAACAGCACATGACGCAAAGAAAAAAAGAGGCGCAATGAGGTAGCTGACTGTGTGAGTAAGATAAGCGACCCTAGTGGCCGACACAAACACCGGGCCCATCTAGGAGTGGCACTGCAGTGTCACGTAGGATGGCCCTTCCAAAAAACCCTCCCCAAACAGCACATGACGCAAAGAAAAATAAAAGAAAAAAGAGGTGCAAGATGGAATTGTCCTTGGGCCCTCCCACCCACCCTTATGTTGTATAAACAAAACAGGACATGCACACTTTAACCAACCCATCATTTCAGTGACAGGGTCTGCCACACGACTGTGACTGATATGACGGGTTGGTTTGGACCCCCCCCAAAAAAGAAGCAATTAATCTCTCCTTGCACAAACTGGCTCTACAGAGGCAAGATGTCCACCTCATCATCACCCTCCGATATATCACCGTGTACATCCCCCTCCTCACAGATTATCAATTCGTCCCCACTGGAATCCACCATCTCAGCTCCCTGTGTACTTTGTGGAGGCAATTGCTGCTGGTCAATGTCTCCGCGGAGGAATTGATTATAATTCATTTTAATGAACATCATCTTCTCCACATTTTCTGGATGTAACCTCGTACGCCGATTGCTGACAAGGTGAGCGGCGGCACTAAACACTCTTTCGGAGTACACACTTGTGGGAGGGCAACTTAGGTAGAATAAAGCCAGTTTGTGCAAGGGCCTCCAAATTGCCTCTTTTTCCTGCCAGTATAAGTACGGACTGTGTGACGTGCCTACTTGGATGCGGTCACTCATATAATCCTCCACCATTCTTTCAATGTTGAGAGAATCATATGCAGTGACAGTAGACGACATGTCCGTAATCGTTGTCAGGTCCTTCAGTCCGGACCAGATGTCAGCATCAGCAGTCGCTCCAGACTGCCCTGCATCACCGCCAGCGGGTGGGCTCGGAATTCTGAGCCTTTTCCTCGCACCCCCAGTTGCGGGAGAATGTGAAGGAGGAGATGTTGACAGGTCGCGTTCCGCTTGACTTGACAATTTTCTCACCAGCAGGTCTTTCAACCCCAGCAGACTTGTGTCTGCCGGAAAGAGAGATCCAAGGTAGGCTTTAAATCTAGGATCGAGCATGGTGGCCAAAATGTAGTGCTCTGATTTCAACAGATTGACCACCCGTGAATCCTTGTTAAGCGAATTAAGGGCTCCATCCACAAGTCCCACATGCCTAGCGGAATCGCTCCGTGTTAGCTCCTCCTTCAATGTCTCCAGCTTCTTCTGCAAAAGCCTGATGAGGGGAATGACCTGACTCAGGCTGGCAGTGTCTGAACTGACTTCACGTGTGGCAAGTTCAAAGGGCATCAGAACCTTGCACAACGTTGAAATCATTCTCCACTGCGCTTGAGACAGGTGCATTCCACCTCCTATATCGTGCTCAATTGTATAGGCTTGAATGGCCTTTTGCTGCTCCTCCAACCTCTGAAGCATATAGAGTGTTGAATTCCACCTCGTTACCACTTCTTGCTTCAGATGATGGCAGGGCAGGTTCAGTAGTTTTTGGTGGTGCTCCAGTCTTCTGTACGTGGTGCCTGTACGCCGAAAGTGTCCCGCAATTCTTCTGGCCACCGACAGCATCTCTTGCACGCCCCTGTCGTTTTTTAAATAATTCTGCACCACCAAATTCAAGGTATGTGCAAAACATGGGACGTGCTGGAATTTGCCCATATTTAATGCACACACAATATTGCTGGCGTTGTCCGATGCCACAAATCCACAGGAGAGTCCAATTGGGGTAAGCCATTCCGCGATGATCTTCCTCAGTTGCCGTAAGAGGTTTTCAGCTGTGTGCGTATTCTGGAAACCGGTGATACAAAGCGTAGCCTGCCTAGGAAAGAGTTGGCGTTTGCGAGATGCTGCTACTGGTGCCGCCGCTGCTGTTCTTGCGGCGGGAGTCCATACATCTACCCAGTGGGCTGTCACAGTCATATAGTCCTGACCCTGCCCTGCTCCACTTGTCCACATGTCCGTGGTTAAGAGGACATTGGGTACAGCTGCATTTTTTAGGACACTGGTGACTCTTTTTCTGAGGTCTGTGTACATTTTCGGTATCGCCTGCCTAGAGAAATGGAACCTAGATGGTATTTGGTACCGGGGACACAGTACCTCCAACAAGTCTCTAGTTGGCTCTGCAGTAATGATGGATACCGGAACCACGTTTCTCACCACCCAGGATGCCAAGGCCTCAGTTATCCGCTTTGCAGTAGGATGACTGCTGTGATATTTCATCTTCCTCGCAAAGGACTGTTGGACAGTCAATTGCTTGGTGGAAGTAGTAAAAGTGGTCTTACGACTTCCCCTCTGGGATGACCATCGACTCCCAGCAGCAACAACAGCAGCGCCAGCAGCAGTAGGCGTTACACGCAAGGATGCATCGGAGGAATCCCAGGCAGGAGAGGAATCGTCAGAATTGCCAGTGACATGGCCTGCAGGACTATTGGCATTCCTGGGGAAGGAGGAAATTGACACTGAGGGAGTTGGTGGGGTGGTTTGCGTGAGCTTGGTTACAAGAGGAAGGGATTTACTGGTCAGTGGACTGCTTCCGCTGTCACCGAAAGTTTTTGAACTTGTCACTGACTTATTATGAATGCGCTGCAGGTGACGTATAAGGGAGGATGTTCCGAGGTGGTTAACGTCCTTACCCCTACTTATTACAGCTTGACAAAGGGAACACACGGCTTGACACCTGTTGTCCGCATTTCTGTTGAAATAGTTCCACACCGAAGAGCTGATTTTTTTGGTATTTTCACCAGGCATGTCAACGGCCATATTCCTCCCACGGACAACAGGTGTCTCCCCGGGTGCCTGACTTAAACAAACCACCTCACCATCAGAATCCTCCTGGTCAATTTCCTCCCCAGCGCCAGCAACACCCATATCCTCCTCATCCTGGTGTACTTCAACACTGACATCTTCAATCTGACTATCAGGAACTGGACTGCGGGTGCTCCTTCCAGCACTTGCAGGGGGCGTGCAAATGGTGGAAGGCGCATGCTCTTCACGTCCAGTGTTGGGAAGGTCAGGCATCGCAACCGACACAATTGGACTCTCCTTGTGGATTTGGGATTTCGAAGAACGCACAGTTCTTTGCGGTGCTACTGCTTTTGCCAGCTTGAGTCTTTTCATTTTTCTAGCGAGAGGCTGAGTGCCTCCATCCTCATGTGAAGCTGAACCACTAGCCATGAACATAGGCCAGGGCCTCAGCCGTTCCTTGCCACTCCGTGTGGTAAATGGCATATTGGCAAGTTTACGCTTCTCCTCCGACAATTTTATTTTAGGTTTTGGAGTCCTTTTTTTACTGATATTTGGTGTTTTGGATTTGACATGCTCTGTACTATGACATTGGGCATCGGCCTTGGCAGACGACGTTGCTGGCATTTCATCGTCTCGGCCATGACTAGTGGCAGCAGCTTCAGCACGAGGTGGAAGTGGATCTTGATCTTTCCCTAATTTTGGAACCTCAACATTTTTGTTCTCCATATTTTAATAGGCACAACTAAAAGGCACCTCAGGTAAACAATGGAGATGGATGGATACTAGTATACAATTATGGACGGACTGCCGAGTGCCGACACAGAGGTAGCTACAGCCGTGAACTACCGTACTGTACTGTGTCTGCTGCTAATATAGACTGGTTGATAAAGAGATATAGTAGTATGTATGTATAAAGAAGAAAGAAAAAAAAACCACGGGTAGGTGGTATACAATTATGGACGGACTGCCGAGTGCCGACACAGAGGTAGCTACAGCCGTGAACTACCGTACTGTGTCTGCTGCTAATATAGACTGGTTGATAAAGAGATGTAGTAGTATGTATGTATAAAGAAGAAAGAAAAAAAAACCTCGGGTAGGTGGTATACAATTATGGACGGACTGCCGAGTGCCGACACAGAGGTAGCTACAGCCGTGGACTACCGTACTGTACTGTGTCTGCTGCTAATATAGACTGGTTGATAAAGAGATGTAGTAGTATGTATGTATAAAGAAGAAAGAAAAAAAAAACCACGGGTAGGTGGTATACTATTATGGACGGACTGCCGAGTGCCGACACAGAGGTAGCTACAGCCGTGAACTACCGTACTGTGTCTGCTGCTAATATAGACTGGTTGATAAAGAGATGTAGTAGTATGTATGTATAAAGAAGAAAGAAAAAAAAACCACGGGTAGGTGGTATACAATTATGGACGGACTGCCGAGTGCCGACACAGAGGTAGCTACAGCCGTGAACTACCGTACTGTGTCTGCTGCTAATATAGACTGGTTGATAAAGAGATGTAGTAGTATGTATGTATAAAGAAGAAAGAAAAAAAAACCACGGGTAGGTGGTATACAATTATGGACGGACTGCCGAGTGCCGACACAGAGGTAGCTACAGCCGTGAACTATTGTACTGTACTGTGTCTGCTGCTAATATAGACTGGTTGCTAAAGAGATGTAGTAGTATGTATGTATAAAGAAGAAAGAAAGAAAAACCACGGGTAGGTGGTATACAATTATGGACGGACTGCTGAGTGCCGACACAGAGGTAGCTACAGCCGTGAACTACCGTACTGTGTCTGCTGCTAATATAGACTGGTTGATAAAGAGATGTAGTAGTATGTATGTATAAAGAAGAAAGAAAAAAAAACCTCGGGTAGGTGGTATACAATTATGGACGGACTGCCGAGTGCCGACACAGAGGTAGCTACAGCCGTGAACTACCGTACTGTGTCTGCTGCGACTGGATGATAAATAATGATATAAAAAATATATATATATCACTACTGCAGCCGGACAGGTATATATTATATAATGACGGACCTGCTGGACACTGTCTGTCAGCAGAATGAGTTTTTTATAGAATAAAAAAAAAAAACTCCTCACAAGTGAAGTCACACGACGAGTGTTTAACTTTTTCAGGCAATCACACAATATAGTATACTACTAACTAACTATACTGGTGGTCAGTGTGGTCAGGTCACTGGTCAGTCACACTGGCAGTGGCACTCCTGCAGCAAAAGTGTGCACTGTTTAATTTTAATATAATATTATGTACTCCTGGCTCCTGCTATAACCTATAACTGGCACTGCAGTGCTCCCCAGTCTCCCCCACAATTATAAGCTGTGTGAGCTGAGCACAGTCAGATATATATACATAGATGATGCAGCACACTGGGCTGAGCAGTGCACACAGATATGGTATGTGACTGAGTCACTGTGTATCGTTTTTTTCAGGCAGAGAACGGATATATTAAATAAAACTGCACTGTCTGGTGGTCACTGTGGTCAGTCACTAGTAAACTCTGCACTCTCTACACTTCTACAGTACTCCTAAGCTCCAGTAAATCAGGTCAATCTCTCTCTCTCTCTCTCTCTCTTCTAATCTAAATGGAGAGGACGCCAGCCACGTCCTCTCCCTATCAATCTCAATGCACGTGTGAAAATGGCGGCGACGCGCGGCTCCTTATATAGAATCCGAGTCTCGCGAGAATCCGACAGCGTCATGATGACGTTCGGGCGCGCTCGGGTTAACCGAGCAAGGCGGGAAGATCCGAGTCGCTCGGACCCGTAAAAAAAAACATGAAGTTCGTGCGGGTTCGGATTCAGAGAAACCGAACCCGCTCATCTCTAGTAAATACTGGCTGCTTTATTTTTACTCTGCAATTTAGATTTCAGTTTGAATACACCCCACCCAAATCTAACTCTCTCTGCACATGTTATATCTGTCCCCCCTGCACTGCACATGGTTTTGCCCAACTGCTAACAAATTTGCTGCTGCGATCAACTCAGAATTAGGCCCATAGACTGTGAGGGCAGATAAGAACCACTTGCCCATCTAGTCTGCCCCCTTTTTAAATGCATTTAAGTGAGAATGCTCCTTATAATAGATGATATTCCTTAAAAGGATGGATACTCCTCCCTTGATTAAATGTTTATTAAGTCCTGTTTAGTAGCCGGTACTTTGGATTATATAACGTCCCAGTGATGAGGTAATAGCCTGTAATTAGTCACTTTCTCCTGCGCTGTTTAATGCTGAGAATGGGCGTAGTCTTGTTCTCTTTAAGGCACTGGCTGTGAGGGATGTGGTGAGTAGGTGCAGAGTTATATTACCGTCCTCAGCTGACTTCAGTAACTGACTCCTGTCCAGAGCCGGCCATAGACATAGGCAAACTAGGCAATTGCCTAGGGCATTTGATATTCCTAGGGGCATCAGCAGCTTCTGCTGATTAAAATGATATGCGGCATGCCTATATTCTGTATGTAGCATTTTATATGCAGATACAGCCACAGTCTCACACAGTATATAGGCATGATGCATTAATCAGCAGAAGCTGCTTGTGCATCCTAGCCACATAGCAATGGAAATAAGATGCATTTTCATTAAAAAAAAAAAGGTGTCCGACGTTAGCATTGATGCAAGATTTGTGAGGACACATCTGTATCCAGGCAGAGGTCACAGTGTTAGTGGTAGTGTGAGTGCTGTGTGCATGTGAGTGGGTTGGTTGTGCAGTAGTGTTCGGAATATGTGTAAGGAGCATTATGTGTGTCATGTAAAAATGCATTAATAATGTGCAACATATGTGTAAAGGGCCACTATATGTGTCATTATGTGTATAAGGGCATTAATAATGTGCGGCATATGTGTAACAGGGTACTACTGTATGTGTCATTATGTGTATAGGGGCACTAATAATGTGCAGCAAATGTGTAGGGGACACTATGGGGTAAATTTACTAAGGTCCCGATTTTGACCGAGATGCCGTTTTTTCTTCAAAGTGTCATCTCGGTAATTTACTAAACTCAAATCACGGCAGAGATGAGGGCATTCGTAAAAAAAATGCGTGGGGTCCCCCCTCCTAAGCATAACCAGCCTCGGGCTCTTTGAGCCGATCCTGGTTGCAGAAATATGGGGGGGAAAATGACAGGGGTTCCCCCATATTTAAGCAACCAGCATCGGGCTCTGCGCCTGGTCCTGGTTCCAAAAATGCGGGGGACAAAAAGAGTAGGGGTCCCCCGTATTTTTAAAACCAGCACCGGGCTCCACTAGCTGGACAGATAATGCCACAGCCGGGGGTCACTTTTATATAGTGCCCTGCGGCCGTGGCATCAAAAATCCAACTAGTCACCCCTGGCCGGGGTACCCTGGGGGAGTGGGGACCCCTTCAATCAAGGGGTCCCCCCCCCCAGCCACCCAAGGACCAGGGGTGAAGCCCGAGGCTGTCCCCCCCCATCCAATGGGCTGCGGATGGGGGGGCTGATAGCCTTTGTTGAAAATGAAAAGATATTGTTTTTAGTAGCAGTACTACAAGTCCCAGCAAGCCTCCCCCGCATGCTGGTACTTGGAGAACCACAAGTACCAGCATGCGGCGGAAAAACGGGCCCGCTGGTACCTGTAGTACTACTACTAAAAAAATACCCAAAAAAACACAAGACACACACACCTTGAAAGTAAAGATTTATTACATACATGCACACAAACATACATACATACTTACCTTATGTTCACACGCAGGTCGGTCCTCTTCTCCAGTAGAATCCAAGGGGTACCTGTTGAATAAATTCTACTCACCAGATCCCGGGTCCCAGGCTCCTCCGCGAATCCCTTTGTAATCCACGTACTTGAATTAAATAAAAAAACCGGACACCCGAGCCACGAACTGAAAGGGGACCCATGTTTTCACATGGGACTCCTTTCCCCGACTGCCAGAAACCCACTCTGACTTCTGTCTAAGTGGGTTTCTTCAGCCAATCAGGGAGCGCCACGTTGTAGCACTGTCCTGATCGGCTGTGTGCTCCTGTCCTGACTGACAGGCGGCACACGGCAGTGTTACAATGTAGCGCCTATGCGCTCCATTGTAACCAATGGTGGGAACTTTCTGCCCTGCGGTTGACCTAAAGTGATATCACCGCTGAGCAGAAAGTTCCCACCATTGGTTACAATGGAGCGCATAGGCGCTACATTGTAACACTGCCGTGTGCCGCCTGTCAGTCGGGACAGGAGCACACAGCCGATCAGGAGAGTGCTACAACGTGGCGCTCCCTGATTGGCTGAAGAAACCCACTTAGACAGAAGTCAGAGTGGGTTTCTGGCATTCGGGGAAAGGAGTCCCATGTGAAAACATGGGTCCCCTTTCAGTTCGTGGCTCGGGTGTCCGGTTTTTTATTTTAATTCAAGTACGTGGATTACAAAGGGATTCGCGGAGGAGCCTGGGACCCGGGATCTGGTGAGTAGAATTTATTCAACAGGTACCCCTTGGATTCTACTGGAGAAGTGGACCGACCTGCGTGTGAACATAAGGTAAGTATGTATGTATGTTTGTGTGCATGTATGTAATAAATCTTTACTTTCAAGGTGTGTGTGTCTTGTCTTTTTTTGGGTATTTTTTTAGTAGTAGTACTACAGGTACCAGCGGGCCCGTTTTTCCGCTGCATGCTGGTACTTGTGGTTCTCCAAGTACCAGCATGCGGGGGAGGCTTGCTGGAACTTGTAGTACTGCTACTAAAAACAATATCTTTTCATTTACAACAAAGGCTATCAGCCCCCCCATCCGCAGCCCATTGGATGGGGGGGACAGCCTCGGGCTTCACCCCTGGTCCTTGGGTGGCTGGGGGGGGGACCCCTTGATTGAAGGGGTCCCCACTCCCCCAGGGTACCCCGACCAGGGGTGACTAGTTGGATTTTTGATGCCACGGCCGCAGGGCACTATATAAAAGTGACCCCCGGCTGTGGCATTATCTGTCCAGCTAGTGGAGCCCGGTGCTGGTTTTAAAAATACGGGGGACCCCTACTCTTTTTGTCCCCCGTATTTTTGGAACCAGGACCAGGCGCAGAGCCCGATGCTGGTTGCTTAAATATGGGGGAACCCCTGTCATTTTTTCCCCCATATTTCTGCAACCAGGATCGGCTCAAAGAGCCCGAGGCTGGTTATGCTTAGGAGGGGGGACCCCACGCATTTTTTTTTATTATTTTACATTGTTTAATTAAAAAAAAAAAATGAACCCCAGCACGGATCACACAGATCCGGCCGAGATTCATTTTTAAAAAGTCGGCAGTGTTTTGCTAATCACTGCCGTAAAAATAGAAAAAAAAACACGAATGACATCGACATCGGAACAAAAGAAAAACCCGAATACGACAGCTTAGTAAATTAGTCGTAATCAATTCAAAAAGTTGCAGTTTTACACTTTCTATGTCATTCGTGATTGAACTTTGACCTTTTTCCGAAAATTACGAATGTTAGTAAATTTACCCCTATGTGTGTCATTATGTGTATAAGGGCATTAATAATGTGCGGCATATGTGTAAGGGACATTATGTGTAAAAGGGCATTAATAAAGGTTGTCATAATGTGTAAGGTGCATTATGTTTATAAGGACATTAATGTGTCTCATATGTGTAAGGGGCATTACTGTGTGGAATTGTGTATAAATGCATTACGAATGTGTGGCATTATGTGTATAAGGTGCTCTACTATGTGGCGTTGCATATAGAAAGGGCACTACTGTGTCGTCTAATGTGAATAAAGAGCAATAGGGTGTGGTGTAATGTGAATAAGGAGCAAATCAGTGTGATGTAATGTGAATAAGGGGCTCTACTGTGAGGAGTAACGTTTATAAGGTAAAGTGATACTACTGTATGATGTAATATGAATTATGGACACTACCGCAAGATAAAATGTGAATAAAGTTACTGTGTGGCGTAATTGGAATTGGGGTTACTATTGTGTGGCCATGCCCCTTCCCAGCAAGAAGATGCCCCTTTTTGGGCTGTGCGTCAAATGTGCGAACTGTACCTATTTAAAATATAGGGGGTACAAGGACTGCTTTGGGTGATGGTGCTGGGAAAGAGGTGCAAGGTCAGAGGCAGAACCAGCGGTAGTCCTAGGGGGCACCAGCCAAAATCTTGCCTAGGGCATCATATTGGTTAGGGCCGGCTCTGCTCCTGTCAGTCATCCTTTGACCTCCGGCAAGCTCCACCCACTATTGGTGGTCTCTGAAGTCCCTTTATGCGTTCCTTATTTATTTATTAGATGTTTCTCATATAGCGCAGCCCAGGGCGACGGGATCTGGGAGTCACCACTGTCAAAGTCGAAAAATATTGCAGTACATACATTACGTACAAACTACACACAGATGGCCTCCGTGCGCGTAATTGCTCTGCCGTGCGTGCGCATATTCGCAATTTGCGTATGGTCGCTCCCGCAGACCTGCATATTAGCGCGTGCTATGAGTATTTACGGTAGAGTTTGTGAACGCATGGAAAAGCCATCAAAACACATTACATATTTTATCCAAATAGTGCACAATGTACACATAGCCTCCCTGCATCACACCAGCAAGTTACAGCAGTTTAAATAGTAACAGAACAAAGGGATTCACCTTTACAGGATAGGAGGGGACAGAACAAGGTTATAAGGTGGTGTTTGGTATCCAGCTGTAGGGTATTTTAAGGGTAATATTCTGGTGTTGGTTTGAGTAAGATTGCATGTTCCTGCAGATAGTTATGTGCAGGAGCAGAATATAGATATAAACTGTATTTACTGTACATCATGTATGCGGCGGGAATTCAGAGGAGACCACCCACAAGAGCAGTTGGAACAGACATCGCCCACATATTCAAACCGACCTATGACCTCTCCTGTACTGTAAATGACCATCCCTGTGTCCAATGGACAAAGAGATTACAGTATCCATTGTGTTAGGTTTTGGAAGAATTGTATAAAGAGAGCCTGCTGCAGGCCTGGTCAGACACAAGACTCACAAAGTTATCTATCAGATGATCGGGGACCAGATCTGGGTAGCGCGGCGAATCCACTCACGTATGTACCATTGATTGTAGCCATTATTCTGTTGTATTGTATTGTTTGTATTGTAACCCCCTTTCAGCAATTATACGCTGTGGTGTCGGAACCCAGTGGTTTAACTACAGACTGGTGTCGTGTCTTTCTTTCCCTACTAAGGTTTAAAGTGTATTAGTATCGCATTGCATTGCTGTATAAGGTTTAAAGTGTATTCATTGGGTGCGTACACGCTGTGTGTACTTTGTACCGTCAGCGCGGCGTTTGTACGCAAAGTCCATACACGGTACGGGACTCTGTACGCTAACAGCGTAAAAGGTGCGTAGAGTGTGTATTAAGTTTAGCGGCCGCAGCGGCTCCATGGTAAAGTGTATTTAAAGTGTGTATAAGGTATAGCTTTTCATTCCTGTTGATAAATCAGCATTATCAATTGGGGGCGTCGTCCGGTTTTCCACATACCCACAGCCTAACAGGTCACAGCAGACTTAATCTATCAGCAAAAGGGCGGACAGAAAGTATCCTATGTATCCTTTTTCTGGTCGATGGATACACTGAAAACCCTACTTATTTGCTGATAAGATGGCGCCTGCTCTGTATGGTTTGTAGGGATGCTGGTAGAACCTGTAAAGTAAACAGGAAAAAAGCTATTTAAAAGTCTGTGAATTTTTTTTTTATGGCACCAAAAGCGTACATAACAAAGGCACCCATACTCTGTGTACACCCTCTCACATTGTTGCCATAACACTCAGATTGCTAGATTCATTTAGATCTGTGTGAAACCGAATACATTTGTTGCTATTATAGTTAAAACTAAAAATGAATGTTTAAGTAAGTAAGTGTAAGACACAAACGCAGTCTGGCCTAGTTGAAAAGGTTTATACAGAAAGAAACTGTGTTGTGTTTAGTGAGCGATTATAGTTAATATTGCTCACATTTATAGAAGTTGTGGGATTTGTGCTATTGCGGACGTACGGCTTTGTACACGTGTCTTGGACAAAGTACAGGACTGCGCACGCAGCGTAAGGGACACGCACGATCGCGTGTTTACGCAAAGTGCGTGAGAATACGGGCGCTAAGTACAAATTACACAATAGTGTCGTTTAGTTTAAAGGTGGGACAGTAGCCACGCTACAATAGCACAAAACTGCTCAGTTTCCAAAGATTAGTATAAAACTTCTTGTTCAAACTGTATTGCCTCTGGGGGAAAAGCTGCTTATCTGAATGAATCATAATTTTCTGTACAGAAAAGACAAAGGCCCTCATTCCGAGTTGTTCGCTCGCTAGCCGCTTTTCACAGCAGTGCACACGCTAAGCCGCCACCCTCTGGGAGTGAATCTTAGCTTAGCTGAATTGCGAACGAAGTATTCGCAATATTGCGAAAAGATTTTTCTTTGCAGTTTCTGAGTAGCTCGAGACTTACTCTGCCAGTGCGATCAGTTCAGTGCTTGTCGTTCCTGGTTTGACGTCACAAACACACCCAACATTCGCCCAGACACTCCCCCGTTTCTCCAGCCACTCCTGCGTTTTTCCCAGAAACGGCAGCGTTTTTTCACACACTCCCATATAACGGCCAGTTTCCGCCCAGAAACACCCACTTCCTGTCAATCACACTACGATCAGCAGAACGAAGAAAAAATCTCGTAATGCCGTGAGTAAAATACCAAACTTCTTAGCAAATTTACTTGGCGCAGCCGCAGTGCGAACATTGCGCATGCGCAGTTAGCGGAAAATCGCACCGATGCGAAGGAAAAGAACGAGCGAACAACTCGGAATGAGGGCCAAAGTGTACTTTAGTGAGCGAACGTAGGAGTTAGTGAAATTCGAACCCCGGAATATGGGATCCCGTCGTTTGGTACATCAAGTGAGTGGAGGCTTGGTGGCGTGAGAAGGCTGACTCATGTTAGTATAAGGTTTAATACGCAAATCGTGAGGTGATTTGCAGAGGAGAGTGATAGTGCATTGTATTGCGAAGTATTGAAGTAAAAAAGGTTTTTTTGGTATTGCGCTCCGAGCTGAGGGTCCCAGTTTGTACAACGACCCGTGGACGTACGGCAGATAAGTAACAAGTACCTATACGCTGTGCGATTGGACCGCGCGTTTGTGGGTGCGATACATAGTGCAACGTGATATCCTTTTACGAGCTTTTGCGTAAAATCGCTGTATCATTAGCGCTATATAGAGCATACGCAAGCGTGATTTGTGCATAATAAAGTGCATAGGGAGTTTTCGCTGGTCTCTCTCAGGAAAATCTTCAACGACCGATGCTTTACTGGAAAGGGTAAGTTATTCCTAAAAAACTTCCAGTAAATAAAGGTCAGATAGGGCCCTAGGTTGGGTACATTGCCTTCGCTATCGACAGTGTATGGTAGTATTGGCCAACGTGTGCGTGAGTGGGTGAAAGCGCTCTGAGAACTTTCATCGTCTATTCGTATTGTGCATTGGGGATTGCGTAAAAGGAAAAAGTCCGTGATGGGATCCAATTGCACAAGCGGTGGACGTTTTGTAACCAGGGTTCAGGTTGAAGAGCCGCGGCCCAAGGGGTCAGCGAAGTTTGTTATGTGTGGAAAATATGGTTCACACACGGAAGACTTTTTGTCTGAATGGGTACGTATGACTGACAAAGATAGGGTACCATTCCCTAAAGTGGGCAGCTTTGAACCAGAGGTATTGCAGAACTTAAGGATAAGGATATGTCTATTAAAATCCAGAAAACAAAGGATTAGACATACAGATTGTTTAAATTTATGGCAACAGGAGGGGGATATACAAAGGGAATTAGCTCGCGCAGCAGGTTCCAAACCTAGCGGGAAAATAATGGCGACCGCACCACCACCACCACCGTATATTGTGGGGGAGAAAGTGGCTACAGACAATGGCACATTGGTATAAGATAGGAGAGTAACTGATAAATGTACTATCGCTAACCCTTGCCAGTTGTATCCTGTTTTAAATTTTCCCCGGGACTGCGAGCAGGAAGATGAGCCCAGCACGATATCGGCACTCTCTCTAGCAGCCACCATTCAAGACACTCAGGTGGGCACGGCTCAACCAACAAGAGCAGTAGCAAAACCCCTTAGTGGAGGGAAAAGTGAGGTTGTGTCCACAGGTAAGTATGGTACCATACATTATGCAGAGACAATAGCACCTCACATTATAGAATCAAATCAAAATGATGTAATTGAATTAAATCCTGTCAGGGTGATTGAAGTCCCCAATGGGAGGACTGACGCTCAGGGAATAACTCCCATCAGGAACATTGCCATGCATTGTCCTTGGTCCCAGGCAGAGTTAAGGTCAATTATGTCAGAATTTCCCGATCCCAGAAAAGATCTAGTCGCATGCCAGAGGTTCATTAAAGAGTTAAGTAATGCCAACGAACCCACAAACAAAGATTGGCGAACAGTGCTACGGGTATGTTTACCCTCAAATATTGACCCCGCGAAATTCATAACTGATTGTAAGTTAGACGCAAAAGTACCTCTCACTGATGAATACACTCAGGAGAATGTACGGCAAACTAATCTGCAATTAGGAGTGTATTTCCCTACTGTTGTCAAATGGAATAAAATCTTTTCCATAAGACAAAAGGAAGGTGAAACGGCATCCGAATATTTCCATCGAGCACTGCAGGAAATGTCTAGATACACTGGGATCGAGGACATTAAGGACAATGTACATCACAGGGAGGTAGCTGTTTCTGTATTAATGGACGGGTTGAAGGAGGCACTGAGAACAAGGGTACAGACCTCTCTACCGAACTGGAGAGGTATCTCGGTGGCCGCATTGAGAGAGTCCGCGGTCGAGCATGATAGGAACATCATTAAGCACAGGGAGTTACCATGGGAAAGGCTGATGACAGTAAGTATAGACGCACTTACAACAAAGCCACATCAGCCAAAACCCCATACCCCTGATGGTAAGTCACGTGTAGTAACATGCTATAAATGTGAAAAGGTAGGACATTACTCGAGGGAATGTAGGAATAAAGGTACACATAATGTATACCGACCCCCTAGACCAGGATATGAACCTCACGACAATGCACATACTTGGGATCAGGGACCGCGTAGGAGGAATTATGAGCCACATGCAGGGGAAACAAGGAAGTACCCACCAAGGAGGGACTGGCAGGCCTCCGAAAACTCACAGCTACCCCCCTCACATATCATAGCTGCCAATGCACTGCGGGAAGGTCTCCCCACACAATAGGCCACACCTGTAGTCTGCAGCCAGTGAAGTTGATTGCTAGCCTTGGTAGTGAACCTGAGGTCACGGTTGATGTAGCTGGTGTACCATTACCTTTTCTTGTAGATACAGGGGCGGCCAGGTCAGTGTTGAATTCCACAACAGGTGTAAAAACCACAGGTAAAACAATTTCGGCAATGGGAGTAACAGGAACAGTGCAACAATTCCCTTTGAGTAGACCGGCAGAGGTTACGATAGGGCCCTTGCAGACCAAACATTATTTTCTGTTGGCTGCATCGGCTCCGACTAATCTACTCGGCAGAGATTTATTGTGTAAAATGCGGAGTGTCATATATTGTACTCCTGAAGGTGTCTTCTTGGATATACCTGAGAACCACGTTCAAGAAGTGCAAGATATATTAGACACCCCTCAAAGGCTAATGTTGCATTCTGCTGTTATAGACAAGTGTCCATCAAAGGTAGAGGAAATGATCTCACAAATACCGGGTTCCCTTTGGACCAAAGATGGACAAGATACTGGATTAATGGCGAATGTAGCTCCAGTAGTAGTACAAGTAAAAGATGGTAGGATAGCTCCAAAAATCCCTTAGTACCCTCTGAAGCCAGAGGTAGAATTAGGAGTGTACCCCGTCATAGAGCGGTTACTACAACAGGGCATCCTAGTCAGGACGTCCAGCACTGCCAATAGTCCTATCTTCCCTGTGAAAAAGAGCGGGGGGAGGGGTTACAGGCTAGTGCAGGATCTACGGGGGATAAACAAGATAGTCGAGAGCCAATTCCCCGTAGTGCCCAATCCAGCTGTCATCCTTATGCAAATTCCCTCTACTGCAACAGTTTTTACTGTCATCGACCTCTGTTCTGCCTTCTTTTCTGTCCCTCTGCACCCTGACAGCCAATAACTCTTCGCTTTGACATACAGGGGAGTACAGTACACCTGGACTCCACTTCCCCAAGGTTTCATTGACAGCCCGAGTATCTTCTCCCAGGCTTTGCATGACTGTTTACAATCCTTTCAACCTGAGAGTGGATCAGTGCTAATACAGTATGTCGATGACTTATTGTTATGTTAAGACTCACTCGAATCGTCCTTGAAAGACACGAAACAGCTTCTGTTTCATCTTTCCTAAACGGGACACAAGGTTTCAAAGAATAAGTTGCAGTTGTGCCAGACCAGGGTAAAATATTTGGGACATTGCTTGACTCAAGGACTTAGACACCTCACCGCTGATAGAATACAGGCGATTCGCGACATGACTCTGCCACAAACTCAGCAACAGATCCGCACTTTCCTTGGAATGTGTGGGTACTGCTGAAACTGGATCCCAGGGTTCTCTATACTGGCTTTACCTTTGCAAGAAATGGTCTCTTCGAACAAACCAGAACGGATATCGCACACAGATGAGTCCGAACTGGCATTTGAGAGACTCAAACAGTGCCTATCACAGGCACCTGCATTAGGCATGCCAGATTATGGGAAACCCTTTGAATTGTACGGTACGGAAAGTGCTGGGTGTGCGGCAGGTGTCCTAACCCAGAGACATGGTGATGCCAGCAGGCCGGTAGCTTACTACAGAGCACAGTGTGACACCATAGCGCAGTCTCTCCCCACATGCTTGCGAAGTGTTGCAGCGATAGCTTTACTAGTAAGTAAAAGCGAAGATGTAGTGTTAGGACACAACCTGACCATCCATACACCTCATGCAGTATCAGCCTTACTAAACTCCGCCCAAACCAGACATGTCTCATCCGCTCGATTTACAAAGTGGGAATTATCACTGATGGCCCCTGTAAACATCACCATTAAGAGATGCAGCTCACTAAATCCTGCAACTTACTTGCCAAGTGTGCCTAGACAGGCACAAAGGGTGGAGGATGAGAATGATGGTGAAGGAGGATTTAGTGCAGACACTGATACGCATGATTGTATGGAATACCTGAATCAGACTTTCACAGCGAGACCTGACATCAGTGACAACCCACTGGAAGGAGTAGACTTTACCTTCTACACTGACGGTAGTTGCCACAGACAGACGGACTCAGGAGACCTGTGTACTGGATATGCAGTTGTAGACGACAGAGGTATCATAGAAGCTGAACCCCTGGGCCCACCGCACTCAGCACAAGTTGCTGAGTTGGTCGCCCTAACCAGAGCGTGTGAATTGGCCAAGGGTAAGTCAGCTAATATATACACAGATTCTAGGTACGCTTTTGAAATAGTGCATGATTTCAGGGCCCTATGGCACCTCAGAAATTTCATGACGGCAGCTGGCACACCTGTAGCGCATGCGTCCCACATAAAAAGACTTTTAACAGTGATGCAGGAACCAGACAGAGTGGCTGTTATCAAGTGCAAAGCACATACTTACAACCAAGACCCAATTTCAATTGGTAACAGCCGGGCAGACGAAGCTGCTAAATCAGCAGCCAGCAACCTCATACAAACGAACATCACATCACTGATGACATTTAACACGATCAACACACAATTAATCGAAATGCTAAATTTGTGTTCCCTACAGGAAAAGGCGGTCTGGAGGTCAAAGGGGTATGGCCAGGAGTCCTCAGGACTTTGGACAGGGGGACACGGTAAGCCAGTGGCCCCCAGAGCATATCTTCCAAGTCTAGCTGAGGCAGCACACGGTCTGACTCATCTGGGCAAAGAGGGTATGTGTAAGCTGGTGAGAGCCTACTGGTGTGCGCCAGGATTCTCTTCGCATGCAGGTAAAAGAGCAATGAATGTTTTACTTGCTTGATGAAAAATATTGGTAAGTCAATACCAACAGAGCCATCCCATATCCCCCTGACAGACGTACCTTTTCAGGTAGTACAAATCGATTTCATGCAGTTACCACCCTGTAGAAATTTAAAATATGTGTTAGTTTGTATTGACGTATTTTCCAATTGGGTAGAAGCGTTCCCTGCTGCCACAAATACTGCTACGTTCACTGCAAAGAAAATTGTGCAGGAATTTGTGTGTAGATATGGTATCCCTAGAATAATTGAAAGTGATAGGAGTACCCATTTTACAGGTGAAGTCTTTCAGGTCATGTGCAAACTGATGGGAATTAATAGCAAGCGCATACTCCGTATGGACCACAGGCGAGTGCGAAGGTGGAGAGAATGAACAGCACTATTAAGAACAAGCTGAGCAAAGTGATGGCTGAAACTGGATGTTGTGGCCAGAAGCTTTGCCACTAGTGTTGTACAGTATCAGAACCACTCCCAGGTCTCCCCTTAACCTATCACCTTTTGAAATTCTTTTTGGTCGACAACCTCATGTAATGATAGACCCCAGGATGATTTGAAATGTAATAACGAAGTGACTATTAGAGATGAGCGGGTTCTGTTTCTCTGAATCCGAACCCGCCAGAACTTCATGTTTTTTTTCACGGGTCCGAGCGACTCGGATCTTCCCGCCTTGCTCGGTTAACCCGAGCGCGCCCGAACGTCATCATGACGCTGTCGGATTCTCGCGAGGCTCGGATTCTATCGCGAGACTCGGATTCTATATAAGGAGCCGCGCGTCGCCGCCATTTTCACACGTGCATTGAGATTGATAGGGAGAGGACGTGGCTGGCGTCCTCTCCGTTTAGAATTAGAATAGATTAGAGAGACACTTGATTTACTAATTTTGGGGAGCATTAGGAGTACTCAGTAGTGTACAGTGCAGAGTTTTGCTGATAGTGACCAGTGACCACCACTTTTATTTATAATCCGTTCTCTGCCTGAAAAAAGCGATACACAGCACACAGTGACTCAGTCACATACCATATCTGTGTGCACTGCTCAGGCTCAGGCCAGTGTGCTGCATCATCTATTATCTATATATAATATTATATATCTGTCTGACTGCTCAGCTCACACAGCTTATAATTGTGGGGGAGACTGGGGAGCACTACTGCAGTGCCAGTTATAGGTTATAGCAGGAGCCAGGAGTACATAATATATTATATAGTGAGTGACCACCAGACACACAGTGCAGTTTATTTAATATATCCGTTCTCTGCCTGAAAAAAGCGATACACACAGTGACTCAGTCAGTCACATACCATATCTGTGTGCACTGCTCAGGCTCAGGCCAGTGTGCTGCATCATCTATTATCTATATATAATATTATATATATCTGTCTGACTGCTCAGCTCACACAGCTTATAATTGTGGGGGAGACTGGGGAGCACTACTGCAGTGCCAGTTATAGGTTATAGCAGGAGCCAGGAGTACATAATATTATATTAAAATTAAACAGTGCACACTTTTGCTGCAGGAGTGCCACTGCCAGTGTGACTAGTGACCAGTGACCTGACCACCAGTATATAATATTAGTAGTATACTATCTCTTTATCAACCAGTCTATATTAGCAGCAGACACAGTACAGTGCGGTAGTTCACGGCTGTGGCTACCTCTGTGTCGGCACTCGGCAGCCCGTCCATAATTGTATATACCACCTAACCGTGGTTTTTTTTTCTTTCTTTATACATACATACATACTAGTTACGAGTATACTATCTCTTTATCAACCAGTCTATATTAGCAGCAGACACAGTACAGTGCGGTAGTTCACGGCTGTGGCTACCTCTGTGTCGGCACTCGGCAGCCCGTCCATAATTGTATATACCACCTAACCGTGGTTTTTTTTTCTTTCTTTATACATACATACTAGTTACGAGTATACTATCTCTTTATCAACCAGTCTATATTAGCAGCAGACACAGTACAGTGCGGTAGTTCACGGCTGTGGCTACCTCTGTGTCGGCACTCGGCAGCCCGTCCATAATTGTATATACCACCTAACCGTGGTTTTTTTTTTCTTTCTTTATACATACATACTAGTTACGAGTATACTATCTCTTTATCAACCAAGTCTATATATTCGCAGCAGACACAGTACAGTGCGGTAGTTCACGGCTGTGGCTACCTCTGTGTCGGCACTCGGCAGCCCGTCCATAATTGTATATACCACCTAACCGTGTTTTTTTTTTCTTTCTTTATACATACATACTAGTTACGAGTATACGATCTCTTTATCAACCAGTCTATATATTAGCAGCAGACACAGTACAGTGCGGTAGTTCACGGCTGTGGCTACCTCTGTGTCGGCACTCGGCAGCCCGTCCATAATTGTATATACCACCTAACCGTGGTTTTTTTTTCTTTCTTTATACATACATACTAGTTACGAGTATACTATCTCTTTATCAACCAGTCTATATATTAGCAGCAGACACAGTACAGTGCGGTAGTTCACGGCTGTGGCTACCTCTGTGTCGGCACTCGGCAGCCCGTCCATAATTGTATACTAGTATCCAATCCATCCATCTCCATTGTTTACCTGAGGTGCCTTTTAGTTGTGCCTATTAAAATATGGAGAACAAAAATGTTGAGGTTCCAAAATTAGGGAAAGATCAAGATCCACTTCCACCTCGTGCTGAAGCTGCTGCCACTAGTCATGGCCGAGACGATGAAATGCCAGCAACGTCGTCTGCCAAGGCCGATGCCCAATGGCATAGTACAGAGCATGTCAAAACCAAAACACCAAATATCAGTAAAAAAAGGACTCCAAAACCTAAAATAAAATTGTCGGAGGAGAAGCGTAAACTTGCCAATATGCCATTTACCACACGGAGTGGCAAGGAACGGCTGAGGCCCTGGCCTATGTTCATGGCTAGTGGTTCAGCTTCACATGAGGATGGAAGCACTCAGCCTCTCGCTAGAAAACTGAAAAGACTCAAGCTGGCAAAAGCACCGCAAAGAACTGTGCGTTCTTTGAAATCCCAAATCCACAAGGAGAGTCCAATTGTGTCGGTTGCGATGCCTGACCTTCCCAACACTGGACGTGAAGAGCATGCGCCTTCCACCATTTGCACGCCCCCTGCAAGTGCTGGAAGGAGCACCCGCAGTCCAGTTCCTGATAGTCAGATTGAAGATGTCAGTGTTGAAGTACACCAGGATGAGGAGGATATGGG
The DNA here is from genome assembly GCF_028390025.1 of Pseudophryne corroboree. Classification (NCBI taxonomy): domain Eukaryota; kingdom Metazoa; phylum Chordata; class Amphibia; order Anura; family Myobatrachidae; genus Pseudophryne; species Pseudophryne corroboree. Next base: position 140,579 of record NW_026970374.1, read on the forward strand.
TGTTGCTGGCGCTGGGGAGGAAATTGACCAGGAGGATTCTGATGGTGAGGTGGTTTGTTTAAGTCAGGCACCCGGGGAGACACCTGTTGTCCGTGGGAGGAATATGGCCCTTGACATGCCAGGTGAAAATACCAAAAAAATCAGCTCTTCGGTGTGGAGGTATTTCACCAGAAATGCGGACAACAGGTGTCAAGCCGTGTGTTCCCTTTGTCAAGCTGTAATAAGTAGGGGTAAGGACGTTAACCACCTCGGAACATCCTCCCTTATACGTCACCTGCAGCGCATTCATAATAAGTCAGTGACAAGTTCAAAAACTTTGGGTGACAGCGGAAGCAGTCCACTGACCAGTAAATCCCTTCCTCTTGTAACCAAGCTCACGCAAACCACCCCACCAACTCCCTCAGTGTCAATTTCCTCCTTCCCCAGGAATGCCAATAGTCCTGCAGGCCATGTCACTGGCAAGTCTGACGAGTCCTCTCCTGCCTGGGATTCCTCCGATGCATCCTTGCGTGTAACGCCTACTGCTGCTGGCGCTGCTGTTGTTGCCGCTGGGAGTCGATGGTCATCCCAGAGGGGAAGTCGTAAGCCCACTTGTACTACTTCCAGTAAGCAATTGACTGTTCAACAGTCCTTTGCGAGGAAGATGAAATATCACAGCAGTCATCCTACTGCAAAGCGGATAACTGAGTCCTTGACAACTATGTTGGTGTTAGACGTACGTCCGGTATCCGCCGTTAGTTCACAGGGAACTAGACAATTTATTGAGGCAGTGTGCCCCCGTTACCAAATACCATCTAGGTTCCACTTCTCTAGGCAGGCGATACCGAGAATGTACACGGACGTCAGAAAAAGACTCACCAGTCTCCTAAAAAATGCAGTTGTACCCAATGTCCACTTAACCACGGACATGTGGACAAGTGGAGCAGGGCAGGGTCAGGACTATATGACTGTGACAGCCCACTGGGTAGATGTATGGACTCCCGCCGCAAGAACAGCAGCGGCGGCACCAGTAGCAGCATCTCGCAAACGCCAACTCTTTCCTAGGCAGGCTACGCTTTGTATCACCGCTTTCCAGAATACGCACACAGCTGAAAACCTCTTACGGCAACTGAGGAAGATCATCGCGGAATGGCTTACCCCAATTGGACTCTCCTGTGGATTTGTGGCATCGGACAACGCCAGCAATATTGTGTGTGCATTAAATATGGGCAAATTCCAGCACGTCCCATGTTTTGCACATACCTTGAATTTGGTGGTGCAGAATTTTTTAAAAAACGACAGGGGCGTGCAAGAGATGCTGTCGGTGGCCAGAAAAATTGCGGGACACTTTCGGCGTACAGGCACCACGTACAGAAGACTGGAGCACCACCAAAAACTACTGAACCTGCCCTGCCATCATCTGAAGCAAGAAGTGGTAACGAGGTGGAATTCAACCCTCTATATGCTTCAGAGGTTGGAGGAGCAGCAAAAGGCCATTCAAGCCTATACAATTGAGCACGATATAGGAGATGGAATGCACCTGTCTCAAGTGCAGTGGAGAATGATTTCAACGTTGTGCAAGGTTTTGATGCCCTTTGAACTTGCCACACGTGAAGTCAGTTCAGACACTGCCAGCCTGAGTCAGGTCATTCCCCTCATCAGGCTTTTGCAGAAGAAGCTGGAGGCATTGAAGAAGGAGCTAAAAGGGAGCGATTCCGCTGGGCATGTGGGACTTGTGGATGCAGCCCTTAATTCGCTTAACAAGGATTCACGGGTGGTCAATCTGTTGAAATCAGAGCACTACATTTTGGCCACCGTGCTCGATCCTAGATTTAAAGCCTACCTTGGATCTCTCTTTCCGGCAGACACAGGTCTGCTGGGGTTGAAAGACCTGCTGGTGACAAAATTGTCAAGTCAAGCGGAACGCGACATGTCAACATCTCCTCCTTCACATTCTCCCGCAACTGGGGGTGCGAGGAAAAGGCTCAGAATTCCGAGCCCACCCGCTGGCGGTGATGCAGGGCAGTCTGGAGCGACTGCTGATGCTGACATCTGGTCCGGACTGAAGGACCTGACAACGATTACGGACATGTCGTCTACTGTCACTGCATATGATTCTCTCAACATTGATAGAATGGTGGAGGATTATATGAGTGACCGCATCCAAGTAGGCACGTCACACAGTCCGTACTTATACTGGCAGGAAAAAGAGGCAATTTGGAGGCCCTTGCACAAACTGGCTTTATTCTACCTAAGTTGCCCTCCCACAAGTGTGTACTCCGAAAGAGTGTTTAGTGCCGCCGCTCACCTTGTCAGCAATCGGCGTACGAGGTTACATCCAGAAAATGTGGAGAAGATGATGTTCATTAAAATGAATTGTAATCAATTCCTCCGCGGAGACATTGACCAGCAGCAATTGCCTCCACAAAGTACACAGGGAGCTGAGATGGTGGATTCCAGTGGGGACGAATTGATAATCTGTGAGGAGGGGGATGTACACGGTGATATATCGGAGGGTGAAGATGAGGTGGACATCTTGCCTCTGTAGAGCCAGTTTGTGCAAGGAGAGATTAATTGCTTCTTTTTTGGGGGGGGTCCAAACCAACCCGTCATATCAGTCACAGTCGTGTGGCAGACCCTGTCACTGAAATGATGGGTTGGTTAAAGTGTGCATGTCCTGTTTTGTTTATACAACATAAGGGTAGGTGGGAGGGCCCAAGGACAATTCCATCTTGCACCTCTTTTTTCTTTTCTTTTTCTTTGCATCATGTGCTGATTGGGGAGGGTTTTTTTGGAAGGGACATCCTGCGTGACACTGCAGTGCCACTCCTAGATGGGCCCGGTGTTTGTGTCGGCCACTAGGGTCGCTAATCTTACTCACACAGTCAGCTACCTCATTGCGCCTCTTTTTTTCTTTGCGTCATGTGCTGTTTGGGGAGGGTTTTTTGGAAGGGACATCCTGCGTGACACTGCAGTGCCACTCCTAGATGGGCCCGGTGTTTGTGTCGGCCACTAGGGTCGCTAATCTTACTCACACAGCTACCTCATTGCGCCTCTTTTTTTCTTTGCGTCATGTGCTGTTTGGGGAGGGTTTTTTGGAAGGGACATCCTGCGTGACACTGCAGTGCCACTCCTAGATGGGCCCGGTGTTTGTGTCGGCCACTAGGGTCGCTAATCTTACTCACACAGCTACCTCATTGCGCCTCTTTTTTTCTTTGCGTCATGTGCTGTTTGGGGAGGGTTTTTTGGAAGGGACATCCTGCGTGACACTGCAGTGCCACTCCTAGATGGGCCCGGTGTTTGTGTCGGCCACTAGGGTCGCTTATCTTACTCACACAGCGACCTCGGTGCAAATTTTAGGACTAAAAATAATATTGTGAGGTGTGAGGTATTCAGAATAGACTGAAAATGAGTGTAAATTATGGTTTTTGAGGTTAATAATACTTTGGGATCAAAATGACCCCCAAATTCTATGATTTAAGCTGTTTTTTAGTGTTTTTTGTAAAAAACACCCGAATCCAAAACACACCCGAATCCGACAAAAAAAATTCGGTGAGGTTTTGCCAAAACGCGTTCGAACCCAAAACACGGCCGCGGAACCGAACCCAAAACCAAAACCCGAAAAATTTCAGGCGCTCATCTCTAGTGACTATGAGATATTTGGTTGGGATGAGCCAGCAGCTGAGAAATCAACAAAGAAATTTATTTATTTTCCTCCTTTCCCCAAACAAAATGGATCGATCACAAGAGACTGCGTTTCGGGTTCTGTTAGTAATTCTGGTTTTGATCAGGACAGTTTGTTTTGGTGAGGGCCCCAGAGAGGTCGAGCAGGGATCTGGAATAGTTTCTGATGACGAGTATGAATTTGTAGGATCTCAGGATCAGCACATCGCTCAAGTAAAGGCTAGCATCAGTAAGCGCTCTGGTAGTCAGGGAGCTCGGAGGCACTGTGAGGGGTTATTGTCTGAGGAAAATTGAATCTGCAGGAATTGTGAAAATATAGTTGAGGATGGGTGCATCCAGAGATGTCAGTCCAACCTTAATATCGACATGGACCGTCATCCGTTGAGTGATTACCACTCACTAGTGGGTAAGGTCTTAAACCAGACAGAATGCTGGGTGTGCTCACAAGTACCTCAAGGTCAGAGCAAGTCAGAATTGGTACCATACCCTTTAGCAATAGATGAGGTACTCGAATTACGGGGTGGGAGACCGGTGGACAAGAAATTCAATATTTCTAGGCCCCCTAGTTTGAAGCTCCACCAGTATCATGTAGACAGGTGCTTATTGTGCTTTAATATTTCCAATTACCTAAAACCAGGAAATTGGGAAGTGACGTGGAACAACCAGACAATGACCTTTTCACACAGAGCTGATAGGATACCCATAGACTCTGAACTTGTACGCCAAATAGCCAACAGTGGAAGGTATTATCGGTATAGTTATACTCGTGGAAGCAAGACCATGCGGGTTGGAGAAGTATCACCAGGGTACTGTGCTCATATCATCCAGCCCGATACTTGTACTGAGCAGATGGGAGAACTAGGGATTGGGTTTTTCACTTGGAAAGTTTGTAATATGGTGATGTCATACTTTGTCCCCTATGTTCTCCCAGATGATGCCTATTTCATATGTGGGAGGAAGGCGTACAAGTGGCTTGCACCGAGCTCAGAGGGATTGTGTTATATTGGGAGAGTACTGCCAGAGGTCATGACCATAACCCATGATAAGATGAAAGACGTTCACCGCAGTGCTCAGGCTCCTTATACTCATACTCACTATGAACACATCATCAAGAGACACCTCATAGATAGGACAGAGCACGCAGCCTCTGATCTGATCCACGAATCCACCGGGATTCAGTTCCTTCTCGCATTAGACATCACCCGTACAGCCAGAGGAACTATAAATTATAGGTATATCCATGCGCTAGCAAACTTGATAGATAATATCACTGAGATGTATGACAACACCTTCAGGTATACGGGGAGGGAGTTACAAGCCTACAAGAAGGAACTGATCCAGCACAGGATGGTCCTTAATTATATCACAGCCGTGACAGGTGGGTTCTGTGTTACTCTGGCAACTCAATATGGTGTGAAGTGCTACACATATATCACGAACAGCACTGACGACCCCACAGAGATCATCGATCAAAAGATGGACGATATCTTGCAGTTGAAGTGGGAGTTCCGAAGGAGACACAACCTTACCTTAGAGATTGTGAGTAATGAACTGACCGGCTGGGTCTCATGGTTGAACCCATGCAATTGGTTCTCAGGTTTAGGAGAGTAGGCTCAAAATGTCATCATGAGCGTAGGGAAGTTTCTCCTTTGTATCCTGGGAGTCGTCATAATTATTGGCTTGATATTTAGGTGTGTTCGAATTCTGACGCGGCGCAAGCATGGCACAAAATTGATGAGTCTAAGGAGCAAGGGCGCTGTTATAGCAGCAGATTTAATTTACGACCCATCCATAGAGACAGTGTTATGATATGGATTGCAAATGAATTTCATGGCCTGTTTCGTTCACCCGTTTTTCTTTTGTCTCCCCCTCTGCCCAGATACATCCATCCGGAAAAAGACATCAGCATTATCCAAAATGTTTATGTAAATGTATTTTTATATATGTGTCTTATCTTCATCTCTGCAACCTTCAGTTAATGGCACACATAGTCGACAGGTGATATCCACATATACTAGCACTCACATATGTTTCCCCCTTCATGTATCATCAACTAAATGTGCACCCCATTTGTTGGAACAAAAAGCCTCAGACATGGATTCATACATACATGCTTTTTACTATCCCACTAGGTCATACATTTCCCACCTACAACTCTCCCCGCTCATCAAAGCTTCTGTAGATACTGTATAGATATTTTTCTGTTTAGTGATTAGATAGTGGCAGTTATTGGTGACTGCCAAAAGGTGGACTGTCAAAGTCGAAAAATATTGCAGTACATACATTACGTACAAACTACACACAGATGGCCTCCGTGTGCGTACTTGCTCTGCCGTGCGTGCGCATATTCGCAATTTGCATATGGTCGCTCCCGTGGACCTGCGTATTAGCGCGTGGTATGAGTATTTACGGTAGAGTTTGTGAACGCATGGAAAAGCCATCAAAACACATTACATATTTAATCCAAATAGTGCACATTTTACACATAGCCTCCCTGCACCACAGCAGCAAGTTACAGCAGTTTAAATGGTTTCAGAACAAAGGGATTCACCTTTACAGGATAGGAGGGGACAGAACAAGGTTATAAGGTGGTGTTTGGTATCCAGCTGTAGGGTATTTTAAGGGTAATATTCTGGTGTTGGTTTGAGGAAGATCGCATGTTCCTGCGGATAGTTATGTGCAGGAGCAGAATATAGATATAAACTGTATTTACTGTACACATCATGTATGCGGCGGGAATCCAGAGGAGACCACCCACAAGAGCAGTTGGAACAGACATCGCCCACCTATTCAAACCGACCTATGACCTCTCCTGTACTGTAAATGACCATCCCTGTGTCCAATGGACAAAGATTACAGTATCCATTGTGTTTAGTTTTGGAAGAATTGTATAAAGAGAGCCTGCTGCAGGCCTGGTCTGACACAAGACTCACAAAGTTATCTATCAGATGACCGGGGACCAGATCTGGGTAGCGCGGCGAATCCACTCACGTTTGTACAATTGATTGTAGCCATTATTCTGTTGTATTGTATTGTTTGTATTGTAAACCCCTTTCAGCAATAATACGCTGTGGTGTCGGAACCCAGTGGTTTAATTACAAACTGGTGTCGTGTCTTCCTTTCCCTGCTAAGGTTTAAAGTGTATTAGTATCGCATTGCATTGCTGTATAAGGTTTAAAGTGTATTCATTGGGTGTGTACGTGCTGTGTGTACTTTGTACAGTCTGCGTACAAACGCCGCGCTAAGTCCGTACACGGTACGGGACTCTGTACGCTAACAGCGTAAAAGGTGCGTAGAGTGTGTATTAAGTTTATCGGCCGCAGCGGCTCCATGGTAAAGTGTATTTAAAGTGTGTATAAGGTATAGCTTTTCATTCCTGTTGATAAATCAGCATTATCACCACGGATTCTGCTTATCACAAAATTTAGGACCATGGGGGTGATTCCGAGTTGTTCGCTCGCTAGCTGCTTTTAGCAGCATTGCACACGCTAAGCCGCCGCCCTCTGGGAGTGTATCTTAGCTTGGCAGAATTGCGAATGAAAGATTAGCAGAATTGCGAATAGAAATTTCTTAGCAGTTTCTGAGTAGCTCGAGACTTACTCAGCCATTGCGATCAGTTCAGCCAGTTTCGTTCCTGGTTTGACGTCACAAACACACCCAGCGTTCGCCCAGACACTCCCCCTTTTCTTCAGACACTCCCGCGTTTTCCCCAGAAATGCCTGCGTTTTTCCGCACACTCCCATAAAACGGCCAGTTTCCGCCCAGAAACACCCACTTCCTGTCAATCACACTACGATCAGCAGAACAATGAAAAATCCTCGTTATGCCGTGAGTAAAATACCTAACTTTTGTGTAAAATAACTAAGCGCATGCGCTCTGCGAACCTTGCGCATGCGCAGTAAGCGACTAAACGCAGTATAGCGAAAATCGGCAACGAGCGAACAACTCGGAATGACCCCCCATATTTTCACCTGAAGGGCTGGGAAATGGGTATTGGTGTTGGTTGGGGTACATACCTCCCAACATTTGGATCTTTGAAGCCTGGACTCCTGGGCATGGCTTCAAAAAGGGGGTGTGGTCTATTTAAAGGGGCATGGATGAAGCGATCGCGGGCCACCCCTCCAATTTTCGTCACAGTAGGGGCATGATGGCCAGCGCTCAGTGAGCTGCAGGCCACGCCCCCAGTCCTGCTCCCTCACTGGAATAGACGCTGTGCGCATGCTCTGAACTCAGCGGAGCAGTGACTGATGATAACTTCCCAACTGCCCCCTTCCCCTCCCCCCACTGCGGGACACTGCAGCCCGCAGGAGGGACAGCGGGACAGACCAAAAAAATGGGACTGTCCCACAAAAATCAGGACAGTTGGGAGGTATGAGTTGGGGTAGTAGACTGAAGTTTTGCCTAGGGTACCGGATCTGCTAGTGTGTCAGCAGCAGGGAGGAAGCGGCATCTCCGGTATCCAGCTCCGCCTCCTGCGTCTGACTGACAGATGCTCCTACATCACCTGGATAGCCACGCTCCGCCTCCCCAGCCAAGCCGATCACTGCTCCCGTGACGCGGAAACCGCCTGGATCGTCCATGCGCTGCTACACTGGACAATATTTTATACACTTTCGCTCATTTTCACCCCACTGAGCGACATCTTTTATAATATCGCTCAGTGTGACCGGTGCAAACGATGAACAATTCTCGCTCCCGTAGGTCAACAGGGTCGTCTGTCATCTGTCCCCGCAGCGCAATTCTGGCTATATCGTTGATGACACTGTGATATCATTCAGTGTGTCCACCGTGAACGATAAGCGATGATATGTAAATGCAGAACAAACATTTAAATAAAAGCGCCAAAAACCTAGAGGCATATCGTTCAGTGGTTCATGTAATCGCTCAGTGTGGCCGCTCTCTCTCATTCATTATCGGCCGCTCAGGAGTCCGGGAAGTTTGAGGGAAAATAATGAATGATATTGTTCATCGTACGTGTCGTCCAGTGTGGCACGCCCTCCACACTTCTAGCGCTCTCCCCCAGATGAGGCTCCTTCCTCTTCTCTGCTCCCGGGATATGAATGCAGCGGGAAAGGGAGAGAGACGTTACTCTCACTGAGGCGCACCCAGGATTATTATGGGGTTGGGGTCCCCCTTTTATAGTCCAGCATCTGTCCTTGCGGCACAATCTTCCTGCGTCCAGGATCCTGGCCTCCGGTAAAACACGCCCATAGTAACGGATCTCTGTATTAGTGATATTACTGCGTGTCTGTGTCCCGTTATTGAACCTCTGTAACATATATAAGTAGAACCCAGCCTTTGTGACGGATCATGGATGTGACGGATTTAGGGGGAGATGTACAAAGCAGTGATGAGAGTGAAGAAGTGAGCCAGTGGAGAAGTTGCCCATAGCAATCAATCAGCATTGATGTAACATTTATCATTTGCATACTATAAAATTATACAGAGCAGCTGATTGGTTGCCATGGGCAACTTCTCCACTGGCTCACTTCTCCACTCTTATCACTGCTTAGTACATCTCCCCCATAGTGAGGCCTGGCAATGGGCCTCCCGGGACCCACCAGGCCCCAGGCAGGCACCTACTGTAGGTTGTCTTGTGGGAAATCCGGGCCTGGCCCTGGGTTAGGGCTCCGCAGCTTGCCCCAACCACTCTGTGGTCTGGGCCGTGTGCCACCTACTGACCATTAGCTAACTATAAGTGCTGCTCTCCTGGCTGTAAGCACTAGCGTGTGATTTACCTCAGGTGGAGGCAGCAAGTCTACTGTGCCGCATACTTGCCTATCCTCCCAGAATGGCCGGGAGGCTCACGAAAATCAGGTGGCCCTTTCGGCCCCCTGGAAAGGTGGGCAAGCCTCCCGCTTTCCCTGCAGCTCCTCCACGACCCTCCTCAGCAGAGAACAAGTGGGCGGTCCGAAGGGGTCCGATAATGCAATTCGTGCTGAATCGCGTCGTCGTAGCTCCGCCCCCCGCTATACAGCGCTTCTTTTCTTGGCACTGCACAGCAGGGGCTGGAGCCACGATGACGTGACCCTGATACCATGCCCCCGGACTGTCCACTTCCCTGTCAGCCACACCCCCCAAACAGCCCATCCTGCTGCCGGCCATGCCCCCATGCACCTACAACGCTGCCTCCTCCCGGAGGAGGGGGCAGCAAAGTAGGTAAGTATGCTGTGCCGCCAGACAAGCATGGCTGTACTGCGCTACTGACTACTGCGCTACTGACTTGTGCTCTGTTCTCACTGATAGAGTTACAGAAATTCACCTCAGCACAATATGTCACCTGTCCCTGGAGTGACACCTTTCTGTTCTGACATACTGGCCTCAGGCAGTCACAATGCTCTCTGCTTAATTACACCTAACGCAGGTCAGCGACAGACTCTAATAGGCTGCCGGGGACTGTGGTTATAATGTATAATACAAGAACTACTTGTTAAACATTTCCCACAGGACGCGCTGTTCAGCGCTGATAAAACTTTATTCACATTCCTCCATATACACATACAAATATCACTGATAACACTGGTAGGAATTTGATGTTACGTATTAGTTTATCTTATATATTATATATCAGCTGATAATCTTCAGGTAAGAGTCTCACTCCTCAGAGGTACAGTATATACAGTATATATAAGGCTTTGATGTTTTTCTTTCCATTCACCAATTCAAACTCGACCATTTCTCCAACACACAGGATCCAGGAGGCTCTTCAGTGGGGTGTAGTAAGGTATGCCGGCGGTCGGGCTCCTGGCGACAAGCATACCGGCGCCGGAATCCCAGCCGCCGGCATACCGACAGCTGGGCGAGCGCAAATGAGCCCCTTGCGGGCTCGCTGCGCTCGCCATGCTGCGGGCAAGGTGGCGGGCTGAGCATGCCAGGCTATCTATTCTCCCTCCAGGGGGGTCGTGGACCCCCAAGAGGGAGAAAAGCTGTCGGTAAGCCGGCGTTCGGGATTCCGGCGATAGTATGGTGGTCACCAGGAGCCCGGCCGCCGGCAACCTGAAGACCACCTCTTCAGGGTGGGTCTCTGGCTGTATAATGTACATATACTGTATACCCTCTTCCTTTGTTGCCTGTTCTTTATATGAATCCGTAACCACTTGGTACATTGGGGCAGATGTATTAATCTGGAGAAGGCATAAGGAAGTGATAAACCAGTGATAAATGCAAGGTGATAAACACACCAGCCAATCAGCTCCAATATGTAAGTTAACAGTTAGGAGCTGATTGGCTGGTGCATTATCACCTTGCACTTAACACTGCTTTATCACTGGTTTATCACTTCCTTATGCCTTCTCCAGGTTATACATCTTGCTCAGTGTGCTAAATCACACAACTTGCCCCAAAATTCTAGAATGCTTATCGTCACGGCATATGGCACTCCAGACACTTGAACTTGGGGGGTCAGCATGCACAGTTTGCACAGCTGCGACCGGGTCACTACTGCGCACGAGCGGGGGCCGTAATGCGCACACACGACGTTGCCCGGCAACGACGCTGACTACGAAGAAAGTGGTCGCATCGGTGACCGCAAGAAGATTGACAGCAGGAAGGCGTTCTGGGGCAGCAACTCACCGTTTGGAGCCGTTTTCGGGGAGTGGTACGGAAAACGCAGGCGTGTCCAGGCGAATGGAGGGCTGATGTCAAAGCCGAGCCCATCATCGCTGGATCCGTCGCACAGGGTAAGTATGTCCAGCCCTGGTCTTGTTTTGAGTGAAACTTTTTTAGCTTAGCAGCTGCACAAGCGTTCGCACCCCTGCTAAGCTAAAATACACTCCCCCATAGGCGGCGTCTGGTTGATCGCACCAGCAGCAAAAAGTTGCTGGCTGCGATCAACTCGGAATGAGGGCCTTGGTTCTGTATTACTGTGCTTGGACCTACATCTCTGGGTTGTCCTCTTCTGTCCGCTCTTGCTGAGGGCTGTCAGCACTCCTGTTTAATGTGACCGCTTTGTCTGCATCGGCGACATATAAACCTGGAGCGCCAGATTGAGAAATCTCCCATATTCCGGTGTCTCGGGAATCATCCCTTTGGGGTTGGTGCTGCACTCCACATTCTGGACACCACTCCTTGCATCCGGTGAAATTCCCATCTCAGGTCTCTTACCTTTCTCCCCATCTTATTGAGGCTCTGGGTGAGTTCAGCAATCCTGACATAATCTGGATGGTCATTTGGGATTCAGCGCTTTGGATTTCAAGAAATCTGCACCGATCCGAACTTCCAGGGATCCGAGGTAGTGGAGCTGGGGCTTGGATCTACCCAGGCTGCCTCAAGTCCCAACCCGAGGTGATCACGCTGTCGAATCTCGTGTTTCAGCTCTGGCGTCAATTTCAAAAGTGCCATTAAATCAATGGGTTGACCGCTGATTGGCTGAGAGTTGTGACAGACGGTTCTCACCCAATCAGCCTGTCACCCTTGACTTTAATGGAACTTGATGAGGCCCGCACCGTGGTAATTACACCACCACCTGCACTACAGACACTGCCACCCGCACTGCCGACAACCCCGCACTGAGGATACTACCGGCACTCCCGCACTGCCGACACCCCCGCACTGAGGACATCTCCAGCACTCCAGCAATGCTGACACTGCCAACACCCCTGCACTGCTAACACTGCCGACACCCCCGCACTGAGGACATTGCCAGCATTCTGCACTGCCAACACAACCTGCACCCCCGCACTGCTGACAAAGCCGACACCCCCACACTGCTGACACACCTTACCACTGAGGACACCACCGGCACTCCCGCGTTGCTGACCCTGTTGGCACCCCTGCTCTGAGGACCTTGCCAACACTCCTACACTGCTGACACTACCAGTACTCCAGATGTCTTGACACCACTAGCAACTGCGCACTGAGGACATTGCTGACACTGCAGACACCCCTACAGTGAGGACACCCCCACACTGCCGACACAGACAGCAGTACCGATACCACCAACTCTGAGCTGAGGACACAACTACCACTGACAACGCCTCCAGCACCCTAGCAGTAATGACACCACCGGCAACCCCACACTGAGGACTCTGCCTGCACCCCTGCACTGCCGACACTACCGCACTGAGGACACCACTGGCATCCCCCGTCACAGTAAGTGCCCATTTGGTGTATCAGACAAATACCGTATCCTGCACTAAGGGCTTAATTCAAGGTTAATTGAAAAATAAAATTTTCCTCTAATGGGCAAAACCATGTGCACTGCAGGTGGGGCAGATGTAACATGTGCAGAGAGATAGATTTGGGTGGGTTATATTGCTCTGTGCAGGGTAAATACTGGCTGCTTTATTTTTACACTGCAATTTAGATTTCAGTTTGTACACACCCCACCCAAATCTAACTCTCTCTGCACATGTATGTTACATCTGCCCCACCTGCAGTGCACATGGTTTTGCCCATAAGAGGAAAGTTATTTTGCAATCAACGTTGAATTAGGCCCTATATCCATCCCACACTGTATCCAACCAGCAATGTATCCGACCTGAATTGTATCCCTCAGTGTATTCAACCCAAGCTGTATCTGACCCACACAGTGTCCAGCCCACACTGAGGGCCCGATTCAGATGCTGCTAAGTACCAGAATTTGCAATCCTTGTGATCGCACGCTGGGGGCCGCCCATTGCAGGGCAGTGCCATCCACCATGCTGACCGCGCCCCCCCCCCCCCCCTTGATGAAGCAGAAATGTGATCACAGTGCATCTTGGCTACGCCCACAGGAGGCCCACCGCCATCTTTCGCTGCATGTGACATCAGCGCAGCCTCGTGATCATGCCCACACCACACCCCCCGTTTTTATGATGCCGCCCCCCGTTTCCCCACCTCCGCCTAGGAAACGGAGCATTGCCGCCCTCACTGCCCTGCGAATGCCTGCTGTATTATACCGTAGTGAGGATTGTTAGTGGCATATTTATAATGGGTGCAGTGTGGGCAGTGTACATGGGCTCCCGGTTCCAGGGGGCCCACATCGCACACCCTGCACCCATGTATCACTTACCTCTCTGAAGTCCCCCATAGGCGCTGCTGGTGCTGGAGAAATGACTCGGAGAATGGTGCAGTGGCCATTTTCCTGGTGATTCTCACATGCGTGTAGTACAGATCTGTCTCCAGGAACATGGCAGAGAGACACGCATGTGCAGAGCTTCCGGCACCAGAGAGAGGGAGTGGGGGGGGGGGGATTAATAGTCTGCACACCGGCCCCATACTGCTAGCAATAAAGGTGCAGCGTTATCTGAGGGGTGTATTTGCAGCGAGAGGGGGGGCGGGTACTAATTACCCATGCCCGGGCAACGAGTATACCTCTGGCCGACACCATCTTCCCAGTGATATCTTCACAATGAAAGCAAAGACAATGGCTCTCTAGTGGGCAGCGCCATCTTCCCAAATATCACTGGCCGGAGAGGAGGGACCCGCTTCCTGATTAGGTACAGTAAAAATCTGGTGCTCTCCTCCGTGCCCCCGTATGCCCCGCCCCCTGTGTTACAATGGCGTGCGGTGTCACTCTACGCCCTGAGTGGGTGTAGCAGAGTTTAATGAGAAGTGATCTCGCTGCATACAGTGTGAGACGTGACGCTCTAGCTGAGTGTAAGTCTGGATGTGACCACTAGATGTCGCTGTTGGCTTCTCGTTGGCTCCCTCTATCTCTTCTACATAAAAGGAAAAATCCGTCCTTCTGTCCTTATATACAAATCTGCAGTTTACAAGTGAAGATCGTGACATAGGGGTTCATTCCGACCCGATCGCTCGCTGCAGTTTATCGCACCAATCGGGTCGCGTCGTAATTGCGCATGCACCGGCGCCGCAGTGCGCCAGCGCATGCTGGATGGTTGAAGGCCATCGTTCAATAGCGATCACCTCTGCCTGATTTACAGGCAGAGGCGGTCGCTGGGCGGGAGGGGGCAGGATGGCGGCGTTAAGCCGCCGTTTAGGGGACGCGGTCCGGCCAACGCTGGAGCTGCGCTAGCCGGGAGTTACTCCACAAATACAAAAGCATCGCCGCTGTGTGATGCTTTTGTACTTGTGAAGGGGGGGGGGCGGACTGACAAGCGGGGCGGACTAGCCCTGTGCTGGGCGTCCCCACGCATGTCAGGGAAGATGATCGTAGCTGTGCTAAATTTATCACATCTACGATCAGGGCTGAATTAGGCCCACTGTACATACGAGCGTTTACTACACGGCGGATGCAACTAAAACAATTAGATATACCTAGCACCCCTAGGGGTGGAGACAGCAGCACAGAGTATATTAGGAGATGAGTGATGTGTCAGTGAGGACAGGGCTGCACAGGGGCAGTGACATGATGTGAGGAGGAGAATGGAGGCAGCAGGAAGCCACAGACTGAGAGTTATATAGTGGGAGGAGCAGGGTCCCCAGCAGCACAGAGTATATCAGGAGAGGAGTGATGTGTCAGTGAGGACAGGGCTGCATGTGACGGGGCAGTGACATGATGTGAGGAGGGGAATGGAGGCAGCAGGAAGCCACAGACTGAGAGTTATATAGTGGGAGGAGCAGGGTCCCCAGCAGCACAGAGTATATCAGGAGATGAGGGATGTGTCAGTGAGGACAGGGCTGCATGTGACAGGGGCAGTGACATGATGTGAGGAGGGGAATGGAGGCAGCAGAAAGCCACAGACTGAGAGTTATATAGTGGGAGGAGCAGGGTATCCAGCAGCACAGAGTATATCAGGAGATGAGTGATGTGTCAGTGAGGACAGGGCTGCATGTGACAGGGGCAGTGACATGATGTGAGGAGGGGAATGGAGGCAGCAGGAAGCCACAGACTGAGAGTTATATAGTGGGAAGAGCAGAGTCCCCAGCAGCACAGAGTATATCAGGAGATGAGTGATGTGTCAGTGAGGACAGGGCTGCATGTGACAGGGGCAGTGACATGATGTGAGGAGGGGAATGGAGGCAGCAGGAAGCCACATACTGAGAGTTATATAGTGGGAGGAGCAGGGTCCCCAGCAGCACAGAGTATATCAGGAAATGTTTCATTTATTTAAAACTTGCATCAAAATTTACAATATATACAGAATAAAACAAATAAATAAATAATACATTATACAAAAAAATAATAATAATAATAATAATAATAATAATAATAATAATGATTAACAAACAGAACTCAAATTTACATTCCTTGAATAAATAATATACACTATAAATATATATATATATATATATATATATATATATATATATATATAAATATTCAGAAATAATACTCCAAACCAACTCCCACCCTCACCAACACTCCACCCAAATCTACACACTTATGTTTAAGAAAAACTGAGCAAAGCTAGTTAAATGTATGCAAACCTATTCCATAAAACATGAAAGTACTCAAAATCTTTGGGATGTGAAATGAAGAAAAGACCCTAAAGCTAGATTTAGAGAGGACTTCTACCACCCACTCAAGGGGGTTTCAGGTGGGCCCACCAACGAGACCACCTGACAGCATCCATCCTCTCCTTATCCAGAACCATCATCCTTTCCACCTCGTGCAGAATTAAATCCACCACCACTTCACAGGGAAGGACTTTATTTCTTATGGACACCTGACACCGTGCCATCCAAGTGTGATATCTAACTGCTAAACTGACTAAAAAAATGGTGGTCAAATTAAATCTACCATATCTTTTGAAAGCTCCATAAGCCCACTCAGGGTAACTAAGCCCCGAAAGGCACGGGATACGTAAAACACTTGAAACTCTCTTGTAAATTTCTACGTTAAAGGGGCACCTGATCAAGAAATGGTCCATTGTCTCCACCTCCCCTAGACATTCCTCCCGTGGACAACCACGATCACTGGCATTTCTCCACATCATGTTCCCCTTTACGTAAAGCTTCCCGTGGAAATAAAGCCAAGCAATATCTCTGAACTTCAGCGGTATTCTCTCCGAATTAATCAGAGCCAACCCTGCTGAAGCGACATCACTCGGGCAATCCCTTAGTGACAGCGGAACATGAAAGTGGGTTCGCAAAATCCTCTCCCCCAACTCCTTCCTGGAAAGACTTTTGACTTCCCCCACTTCCAGTCCCCAACGCTTTATCACTTTCAAGCACTGGATAATGTAGATCGGGAGATACCCATGCCGAATTTGGGGACTCTTCACTTGGCCTCCTTCTAACCAAAACCTGAGGAAGGGAGACACCCAGATCTCAAAGCCACTTACCCATCGAGGGGGAGTCTCTAACAGTAGGCTCCCAAAATTAAGTTTTACAAAGGTTGTTACAAAAAAGACCACAGGGTTGACCATACTCAAACCCCCGTCATTCCTCGACTTATAAGTGATGCCCCTCTTGACGATATTTATTCTGTTCCCCCAAAGTAACATAAAGAACAGAGAGTTCAATTTGGTCCATAAAGATTGAGGCAAGAAGCACACATAGCTGACATACAGAAATATCGGGATCAGGTAGGTTTTGCACAAGTCAACCTTTTCCCTGTAAGAGAATTTCCATCTCTTCCAGCTCTCTACTTTCCGGGCAGCATTTTCCAGAGTTCTCTCCCAATTTAGAGTGGCATAGTCACCATGGTCGAAACAGATGCCTAAAATCTTTATCTGTGAACTGGCTGGGGGGAGGCTGTCCGGAAGGCAGAATTCCGCGCCTTCCTCCCCCATCCAGAAAACGTCACACTTCTCATGGTTTATTCTGGAGCATGAAGCTTCAGAGTATTCACAGATGAGATTTTCTACTTCACGTGCCTCTGCCACTGATGACAGAACCACTGTGACATCATCTGCGTAAGCCACTACCTTCAGAGGGAACTCCGGTCCCAGCTGCACTCCTCCCACTGCACCGTTCTCTACCCTTCTGATGAAGGGATCGATCGCGAATACATATAGAAGGGGGCTCAGGGGGCATCCCTGACGAACACCAGAGCTCACGCCAAAGGTAGGACCTACCCAACCATTAACAAGTGGGAAGCTCTCGGCCTGACTGTATATTGTTCTTAGCCAATTCACCACCCTGACTGGAAAACCATACCTTTCAAGCAAGGCCCACAGGTACTCATGATTTACTCGGTCAAAAGCCTTAGACTGATCTAATGCCAGCAAGTACTTTCCCCATTTCTCAGCACGGCACTGCTCTATGGCCTCCCGGACGCCAAGGACTGCACTAAAGGTGCTGCGGCCCTTCACAGTACAATGCTGAGATGGAGAAAGCAGTTGTTCAGAAAATTCCAACAACCTATTAAAAAGTACTTTTGCCAAAATCTTTCTATCTGTATTGAGAAGGGCAATGGGGCGCCAGTTCTCAATGCGAGATGGATCCTTACCTTTGGACAACAATATGAGAGCAGATAACCTCATAGAAGGAGGGAGAATTCCCTCGACTAGGCACTCATTATATACTTCTACAAGGCGGGGAATCAAGAGTTCTGCAAAAGCTATATAAAACTCAGATGTTAACCCATCTGGGCCTGGAGACTTCTTTAAATTTAACCCATCAATCGCCTTCCTGATTTCCTCTGCCGTCACATTATTACCAGAAAGGTTGTTATATAGAGTGTTTTGGAAAACTAGTAAATAACGAAGTACAGGAACTCATGAAAAAGAATAGAAAATTTAAATGTAATTTGACCAAAAAAGAGTTTTTAGCATTAAAATCGCTGAGAGAGGATGAGAGTTTAATAATTAAACCAGCAGATAAAGGGGGAGGAGTGGTCCTAATGGATAGGGAACATTATGTTGAAGGAATTATGCAACAATTAGAGGATGGTAAGACATATCGAAAGCTAAAATTAGATCCAACAGCAAGAATAATAAAAGAATTAAATACTCTAACAGAAGAGGCATTGAAAAGTGGGGTTTTGACTAAATCAGAGGTAGAATTTATCAACATTCCCTCCCCAACGGTACCAACCTTCTATACCCTACCGAAGATCCATAAGGATCCCCAAAATCCACCGGGACGGCCTATAGTGGCAGGAACAAATAGCATAACTTCTAACCTGTCGGCGGTTGTTGACTCATTTCTTCAACCTCTGGTGAGACTGACAAACTCTTTCCTTAAAGATACAAATGATGTCTTGCAGGCACTTGAGGAAATACAATGGGGAGAGAATTTTATTTTGATAAGTGCAGATGTCTCTACACTGTATACGATAATAGAGATGAATAAGGGTTTGGAAGCGGTTTCCTTTTTTCTAGATAAATCGGAACTCTCAGAGGAGAAAAGGACATTTGTTTTAAAAAGTATAAAATTCATTTTAATTAATAACTATTTTTATTTTGATGGCTTTTATTATCTACAAGTGCTGGGCACCGCCATGGGCACCAGATTCGCCCCCAGTTATGCCAATTTATTCATGGCGTATTGGGAAACCACGAAGGTATGGCATCATGGTCAGCTGGGGGCGGGTCTGGTGACCTGGCGCCGTTTTATAGATGACATTTTATTCATATGGAACGGAACATCTGAAGAATTAGAAGAATTCTGTAATAATCTTAATACAAATTATTTTAATGTGAAGCTCACTTTTTCAATAAGTAAAATGACCATCACGTTTTTAGATTTGTGTATCTACGTGAAAGATAATACCCTCCTCACTAAACTATACAGAAAAGATACAGATTCAAATAGTTTTATTGAGAGAAGTAGCCTACACCATAAAAACTGGTTAGACGGAATACCATATGGTCAATTTTTAAGGGTGAAACATAATTGCACAGAACCAATTGTATGTGATCAGCAAATTACTGAGATGAGTGAAAGATTCCTTGATAAAGGGTATAAGAAGGAGGAAATTATAGCCTCTAAAATACGTGTGGAATCTATTGATAGACAACAGTTGTTAAAAGGCAACAATAGAACAATAGAAAGGACAAAGGTACGGGAAGTCAATTACAAAAGTGGAATTTTATTAGTAATTATGGGGTCCAACATAAAGAAATCGAATCTATTTTCAAAAAACATTGGAAAATATTTAAAGAGGACCCGGTCCTGGGGAAGGAAATACCCGACAGGCCCTGTTTTACTTATCGCAGGGCCAAGAGTTTAAAAGACAAACTGGTACACAGTGCGCTTAACGTGACTAAACGCACAAGCACCAGGAGTCACGGGTTCCATAGATGTGGGATGTGCACTATGTGTCGTTTAGTCAAAGGTCCGAGCAAACAAAAGGACTTTGAAGTAAATGGGGAAAAATTCACTATCTCTAACTTTATAACGTGCAATACTAAAAACGTGGTTTATATTTTATCTTGTACTTGTGATCTGTTTTATGTCGGCAAGGCGAGTAGAAATCTCAAGACTCGTCTTGCTGAACATACGTACAATATTAGAAAGGGGTTGGAAACGCATACAGTATTTATGCACTTTAAAACTATGCATCAGTGTAACCCTAAGCACCTTAAAATGTTTATCGGTATCCAGGCAATTACCCCAAATTGGAGAAATCGTGATGTGGAGAATAATTTGGCTAAATCCGAGATGAAATGGATTTTTAAACTAAATTCTTTAATCCCCAACGGTCTTAATTCAGATTTTGAGCTAAAATGGTTTTTATAAATATGAGTTTTAATTGTTTTTATAATTTTTGTTTTTTGGGTACCTGTCGTCATGCACTTTATGGACTCTATCTTAAGACTTGGACACTTTATTTTTACCAATGGACACTATGAAGAACATTTATGGAGCTAAAGAGGATGGATCCCTACATATATGGATCAATTCCGCCATGTGGAGCGCTCTGTGGAACGCAAGAGGCTAATTTCCGGCGGAAAAACGAGTGGAACGCATTGTGGAACGCATAACGGCCACTTCCGGTTCCGGCCGGAAGTACCGCGAACGTCATTTCCGGCGGAAAAAGAGATCGAGAATCACTGTGGCGGGATTGTATGCTACAGCTGACACTTATGAGGACATTAAGTGAGGGTATATAAGAGGGAGACTTTTAACCAGCCACCATGCCTCTGATGAAGGACTGAGGTCCGAAAAGCTTTAGGCGTGGTGACTGGTGTTCTTGGGACCATTCCGGGCGGTGACAGTTTTCCTGCAAGTGGGTTCAGTGTATCCGGACCATTGATCCACATCATCCCATCTGTGACCTGGGAGGGTAACTTCACGAATGCCTGGCAAATGTCCTAACCCACAATAGTGGTTACATGCTGTTTATCTATTTGTTTTTTGTGAGTGCAAATTTATTAAAACATCAATTTAACTTTACATCCGACTGTACTTGCACTATTTTTGCCTATCTTTGAAAATGTAAAGGTAACATCTATTCCTGTGGTGGAGCTACATATGGGAGGATAAGAGGATTTATCCTTTACCAAATATCCTCTTCTGCACAGTTCCCTGACCATCCCAGGAGGAATATTGGAATAGAGACTGAATATTTCTGACTTATCACTTGATGTAAGATATTTTGATCTGTTAAGAACATGTGTGATTAGCGCATTGGTGACCATACATATTTTGTTTTGTCACATTATTACCCAAAGTTTCAAAAGAGGCATCTGGGTTACGAAGACCAGGAGTCTCCCTTAGAAATTTTTCCATCCTTTCTCTGATAAGTGGCTGCTCAGACAAAAGATCGGAGTAATAGGATCCAATAACATTCAGGATGCCTTCCTTGTCCTCTTGAAGGACACCCTGTCTGTCATACAGACCCCTCACCTCCTTCACCTCAACTGATTTTCCACAGCTCTGATAGGGATCAGGTGAGTGGTACTTTCCAAAATCCCTCTCCATAACCAAGGAATCCAGCCGGTTATACTGATATTCCTTCATCTGAGCCTTCACCCGGGAGATTTCCCCACTATCTCCACACTCAGAGATTAAGAAATCTGATTTCCTTCTCAGGTTCTGATAGATATTCCGTCTTATCAAGTTCTTTTTTGCTACCAGCCTACGGAAGAGTCTCCGAATTCTCTTTTTAGTTTCTTCCCACCACTCAGATCTACTCCAACCCGCCTCCAAAAGTGTTTCCTGGGATTGAAAGAAGTCTCTAAAGGATTGTCTAACCCTTTCTTCCTTTAGGAGCTCAGAGCTCAAGCGCCATAGGCCCCGTCCTTTCTGAGTAGCTTTTGAAGCATTCAAAGTTATAGAGAGAAAAGCGTGATCAGAGAACTCTACTAGCTTTACCTCTGGAGGCAAAGTTTTCGAAGTTCCCTTAACAAAAAACCTATCTATCCTAGACCTACGACTACCACTAAAATAGGTGTAACCCGTGAGGTCTGGGAAATGGCGAACATGCACATCCACCAGACCGGCCTGTCTAACCATGCTAACTAAAAAATTGGAATCAGGACCCAGTGTTGTCCTTGAACCTCCCCTGTCTTTTGGCCTGATAATGGTGTTGAAATCACCTCCAAAGACAATCTGCTGGGCCGTAAAAAGGAACGGTTTTATCTCCCTGAAGAGACATTTCCTGTCCCATGAAGACTGTGGCCCATAAATGTTAATGAGTCTCAGGTCATGTCCCCTCAGGTTGACATCCAAAATCATACACCTACCTGCCTGTAATTCTATAACCTTGTGCACGGTTACCATACCAGTAAAAAGTACTGCCACCCCACCGTACGGCTCGGCCGCAAGAGACCAGTAAGAAGGCCCACGCCTCCACTCACGCTTCACCTTGTGGAGGGTGTCCAACTTAGTAATTCTAGTCTCTTGCAAAAATAAAAAGTCAATCTCAATCGTATTGAAAAAATCAAAGGCCAGAAAACGAGCACGTTCGGAAATTACGGAAGCCACATTAATGGTGGCACATCGTATGGGTTGGGGATCCATGTTTCTTTTGGTTATAGAAGCAGAACCTTGCTCACTTTTCCTTTACATCTTTCCCCGACCCCATATTTGAAGACCCGGATCCTCGTGTCTCTTTCCCTTTGGGAGGGGTTTCCCTCTCCCCAATGACACCCAACATGCCATCCCCCTTGCCTAACCCTTGGGACAGGCCATCCTTACTCTGTGAGGGTCCAGGATCTTGTGGTTTATGCTCAGACCTGTGTGTCAAGCCTGGAACCCCCAGTGAATCACATGCAGGTGCCCCACTTGGCTTAATTATTGAACCAGAAGAGTCCATGTTAATCTCTTCTTCCTCCACCTCTTGAGTCTCCTCTATTACCATTTCATCAATAGGAGTATGCCCGTTTCCAACCTCTGAATCCCTGATTACCTCTTTTTCCACCAACTCTGTGCCCATGGGGTCCCATTCTAGACCCTCCTGTACCTCCTCCCCTCCGCTTTCTCCACTTTCATATTCTACCAGTACTTGTTTTTTCTTTTTCCTTCTTTTACTTTTACCCTTTTCAATAGTTACCCCTTCAGATGTTTTTTTATTCTGTTTTGCTTTTCTTTTACTCACTCTGGGTACAAAAATTGGTTCCCCACCATTCCTTGCCACCTCACCCTCCTCTTCCTCATCAGTGGAAAGCACATCAAATCTGTTAGTAAGGATTACCTGCTCATCATCACCTTTCCTCTTTTTTTTATTGTTACCGTTTTTCACCATTTGAAAGGCATCTTCCTTGTCTACAGAACTCCTTGTCCTTACTCCCACAAAAACTGGTCCCTGTTCTTTTCCCTGACCTTCTTTCTCATTCCTAGTTGTTTCCTCCCTCTGCTCTCTCTCACTTTCCATATTGTGACTTGCCCAGGGGCACCTGCTGTAAGGATGGCCATCCTCACCACACAAATTACATTTAACATTACTGCAATCCCTGGAAACATGTCCGATTTTCCCACATAATGTACATTTGGTAACTTTACAATCACTGCTCATGTGTCGAAAATCCCTGCATTTGAAGCAGGTGCGGGGTTGCCCTGAATAAAAACATTGAACACGGTCTCGGCCTATATACGCAGCAGAAGGCACATGTATAAAACCTCTGTCTGTACTTTTTAATTGGACCATAGCTGACCACGCTCCCCCCCAAACTCCCATTGTAAAACCAACCTTGATCAAGTTGGACTGTACAGTACAGAATCTGGATAACCAGAACAATATATCCTGGGCAGGAATTGACTCGTTCCTGACCAAGATTGTCAGTTTAACTTTATCCTGTTTAGTGACCAAGTTTGTTTTGTAGCTACTGTAGGGTTCCACGGATCTGCACGCCTGCCACTTCGTCCAAAACGTCTGCAGTCCCTGATAGGACAGGAAGCTCACATCAAAATCTGGCGTCTTAACTGGATGGATGCAGGCATACAGATCCGAGGCATGGAACCCAAGGCTGAAAATCATTTGTAGGAACACTTCTTTAGTGGGAACTTTACCTGTTCCTGCCCATTTAAACTGTAAAAGATTTCTTCTTTTACTGACCTGACCAGGCCCGACCATTACAGGTGACACATTATTAATAACATTTGGCCTTGCAGCCACGTTAGAATAAGACATTGTACCGGGAACAGGCTGTTCATTCACATTTCCAATAGCATTTGCATTAACCACATTTATATTGCTTAACCCTTCGCGCCTCTTTTGTTCCTGGCTAATCAATTCAGCAGCAGCCTTGACCCTGGCTGGGGCAGCCATCTGTCCATATACAGACTGAATAATGTCTTTACCACCGTCTCATAGAGTACTTTTATCTAGTGCTGGCATACCCTGTGCTGTACTGCAGGATTGCACAGTGTCCCCACCAGCATTAACCCCCAGAGCCTCCCCAGTCACTGGCACATTACTAACATTTGCCAATTTACTTTGTACACCGGCCTTTAACTTTATTTTCTCTGCATTTGTGGCCAACATTAGTTCTGCTTTAATTACCTCCATGCGCAATTGGAAGTCTGTGCGCTTTTCCTCTTCCTCAAGCTCATCCATGGCAGCCATCACTACAGAAGGAGGCCCCACTGCTGGGGGAGCAGGACCAAGCTGAGCTGCTGCTGATGTGGTAGGCACCTCTGATCCCGCATGGACCGGTACACCTGCATCCTCCTGCACACCACTGTCAGTCTCCAGATCAGTCAGTAGGCCGGGGTGTGCACTGCTTTCTGTCCTCACTGGAGCCTCGGTGATCATGCTCTGGACACCACACCCTTCTGCTTCCTGAGAGCTCATCTGCATAGACACTTGCAACACCTGAGCTGCAGCTTGATCAGGTAACTCTTGCACTGCTGCTTGATCAGGTAACTCTTGCACTGCTGCTTGTGCTGCCATTTCTTTGTCTTTTCTCTCTTGCCGCTTTTCATGCATCTTGCTTTTTACCTTATCCAGGTCTTTAGAAAGTGACTTGATGGCTTCTCTTAGCACAGGTCTTTCCCATTTAAAGCAAGAGTATCTTTTCTTTTTCTTATCAGCGATTCTTGCACTTATTCTTTTTGATTCTTTCTGCAGCTCCTCCACACTGAGGCTGTCAAAAGTCTCTTCCTCATCATCAGTACTTCCAGGAGACTCAGGCACATTCTCTTTGGCATCAAAGGGCTTCATCCCCTCCCCCACTACTTCACTGTCCATAGGGCAGACAGCGGCTGCTGCCACTCCACCCCATGTTACGGCACATGGGGGAGCACCCTCGGACAGTTTGGGGGGATTTGAAGGCTCTAGTTCCTTCACTAGAGCCACACCGACAGGGCTGGTAGCAGCCACCACCGCTCGATCCTGTGTTTCCTCACACAGGAGAGCAGCACCCTCCGATATGTTATGGGGAACTGACCGACTCCAGTTGCCTCACTGAATCCGCACCATTAGCACTGCCACTGCTGCCTCTTCTGGATGTCCCCGACTGGCCAGCCGCACAATCTGTCAGGGCACCGGAAGTCTTTAGTCTGGCTGTTGGTTTAGGGCCCGAGCCATGGCCTGCACTCAGGGAGCTCTCTCCCCCAGGAGGATCCATCCTCCTGGGGAAGCCAGCAGGGAAACTCCCTGCAGCACGATATCACAGCTACCACTGATGGAACTCTCCTGCACACACCTGCTCACAGCACACAGAAGCACAAAGGGGCTGTGACAGGATGTGAGGAGGGGAATGGAGGCAGCAGGAAGCCACAGACAGAGTTATATAGTGGGTGGAGCAGGGTCCCCAGCAGCACAGAGTATATCAGGAGATGAGTGATGTGTCAGTGAGGACAGGACTGCATGTGACAGGGGCAGTGACATGATGTGAGGAGGGGAATGGAGGCCGCAGGAAGACACAGACTGAGAGTTATATAGTGGGAGGAGCAGGGTCCCCAGCAGCACAGAGTATATCAGGAGATGAGTGATGTGTCAGTGAGGACAGGGCTGCACAGGGGCAGTGACATGATATGAGGAGGGGAATGGAGGCAGCAGGAAGACACAGACTGAGAGTTATATAGTGGGAGGAGCAGGGTCCCCAGCAGCACAGAGTATATCAGGAGATGAGTGATGTGTCAGTGAGGACAGGGCTGCATGTGACAGGGGCAGTGACATGATGTGAGGAGGGGAATGGAGGCAGCAGGAAGCCACAGACTGAGAATTATATAGTGGGAGGAGCAGGGTCCCCAGCAGCACAGAGTATATCAGGAGATGAGTGATGTGTCAGTGAGGACAGGGCTGCACAGGGGCAGTGACATGATGTGAGGAGGGGAATGGAGGCAGCAGGAAGCCACAGACTGAGAGTTATATAGTGGGAGGAGCAGGGTCCCCAGCAGCACAGAGTATATCAGGAGATGAGTGATGTGTCAGTGAGGACAGGGCTGCATGTGACAGGGGCAGTGACATGATGTGAGGAGGGGAATGGAGGTAGCAGGAAGCCACAGACTGAGAGTTAAATAGTGGGAGAAGCAGGGTCCCCAGCAGCACAGAGTATATCAGGAAATGTTTCATTTATTTAAAACTTGCATCAAAATTTACAATATATACAGAATAAAACAAATATATAAATACATTATACAAAATAATAATAATAATAATAATAATAATAATAATGATGATTAACAAACAACTCAAATTTACATCCCTTGAATAAATAATATACACTGTATATATAAATATTCAGAAATAATACTCCAAACCAACCACCACCCTCACCAACACTCCACCCAAATCTACACACTTATGTTTAAGAAAAACTGAGCAAATCTAGTTAAGTGTATGCAAACCTATTCCACAAAACATGAAAGTACTCAAAATCTATGGGATGTGAAAGGAAGAAAAGACCCTAAAGCTAGATTTAGAGAGGACTTCTACCACCCACTCAAGGGGGTTTCAGGTGGCCCCACCAACGAGACCAGCTGACAGCATCCATCCTCTCCTTATCCAGGACCATCATCCTTTCCACCTCGTGCAGAATTAAATCCACCACCACTTCACAGGGAAGGACTTTATTTCTTATGGACACCTGACACCGTGCCATCCAAGTGTGATATCTAACTGCTAAACTGACTAAAAAAATGGTGGTCAAATTAAATCTACCATATCTTTTGAATGCTCCATAAGCCCACTCAGGGTAACTAAGCCCCGAAAGGCACGGGATACGTAAAACACTTGAAACTCTCTTGTAAATTTCTACGTTAAAGGGGCACCTGATGAAGAAATGGTCCATTGTCTCCACCTCCCCTAGACATTCCTCCCGTGGACAACCACGATCACTGGCATTTCTCCACATCATGTTCCCCTTTACGTAAAGCTTCCCGTGGAAAGAAAGCCAAGCAATATCTCTGAACTTCAGCGGTATTCTCTCCGAATTAATCAGAGCCAACCCTGCTGAAGCGACATCACTCGGGCAATCCCTTAGTGACAGCGGAACATGAAAGTGGGTTCGCAAAATCCTCTCCCCCAACTCCTTCCTGGAAAGACTTTTGACTTCCCCCACTTCAAGTCCCCAACGCTTTATCACTTTCAAGCACTGGATAACGTAGATCGGGAGATACCCATGCCGAATTTGGGGACTCTTCACTTGGCCTCCTTCTAACCAAAACCTGAGGAAGGGAGACACCCAGATCTCAAAGCCACTTACCCATCGAGGGGGAGTCTCTAACAGTAGGCTCCCAAAATTAAGTTTTACAAAGGTTGTTACAAAAAAGACCACAGGGTTGACCATACTCAAACCCCCGTCTTTCCTCGACTTATAAGTGATGCCCCTCTTGACGATATTTATTCTGTTCCCCCAAAGTAACATAAAGAACAGAGAGTTCAATTTGGTCCATAAAGATTGAGGCAAGAAGCACACATAGCTGACGTACAGAAAGATCGGGATCAGGTAGGTTTTGCACAAGTCAACCTTTTCCCTGTAAGAGAATTTCCATCTCTTCCAGCTCTCTACTTTCCGGGCAGCATTTTCCAGAGTTCTCTCCCAATTTAGAGTGGCATAGTCACCATGGTCGAAACAGATGCCTAAAATCTTTATCTGTGAACTGGCCAGGGGGAGGCTGTCCGGAAGGCAGAATTCCTCGCCTTCCTCCCCCATCCAGAAAACGTCACACTTCTCATGGTTTATTCTGGAGCATGAAGCTTCAGAGTATTCACAGATGAGATTTTCTACTTCACGTGCCTCTGCCACTGATGACAGAACCACTGTGACATCATCTGCGTAAGCCACTACCTTCAGAGGGAACTCCGGTCCCAGCTGCACTCCTCCCACTGCACCGTTCTCTACCCTTCTGATGAAGGGATCGATCGCGAATACATATAAAAGGGGGCTCAGGGGGCATCCCTGACGAACACCAGAGCTCACGCCAAAGGTAGGACCCACCCAACCATTAACAAGTGGGAAGCTCTCGGCCTGACTGTATATTGTTCTTAGCCAATTCACCACCCTGACTGGAAAACCATACCTTTCAAGCAAGGCCCACAGGTACTCATGATTTACTCGGTCAAAAGCCTCAGACTGATCTAATGCCAGCAAGTACTTTCCCCATTTATCAGCACGGCACCGCTCTATGGCCTCCCGGACGCCAAGGACTGCACTAAAGGTGCTGCGGCCCTTCACAGTACAGTGCTGAGATGGAGAAAGCAGTTGTTCAGAAAATTCCAACAACCTATTAAAAAGTACTTTTGCCAAAATCTTTCTATCTGTATTGAGAAGGGCGATGGGGCGCCAGTTCTCAATGCGAGATGGATCCTTACCTTTGGACAACAATATGAGAGCAGATAACCTCATAGAAGGAGGGAGAATTCCCTCGTCCAGGCACTCATTATATACTTCTACAAGGCGGGGAATCAAGAGGTCTGCAAAAGCTATATAAAACTCAGATGTTAAGCCATCTGGGCCTGGAGACTTCTTTAAATTTAACCCATCAATCGCCTTCCTGATTTCCTCTGCTGTCACATTATTACCCAAAGTTTCAAAAGAGGCATCTGGGTTACGAAGATCAGGAGTCTCCCTTAGAAATGTTTCCATCCTCTCTCTGATAAGTGGCTGCTCAGACAAAAGATCGGAGTAATAGGATCCAATAACATTCAGGATACCTTCCTTGTCCTCTTGAAGGACACCCTGTCTGTCATACAGACCCCTCACCTCCTTCACCTCAACTGATTTTCCACAGCTCTGGTAGGGATCAGGTGAGTGGTACTTTCCAAAATCCCTCTCCAGAACCAAGGAATCCAGCCGGTTATACTGATATTCCTTCATCTGAGCCTTCACCCGGGAGATTTCCCCACTATCTCCACACTCAGAGATTAAGAAATCTAATTTCCTTCTCAGGTTCTGATAGATATTCCGTCTTATCAAGTTCTTTTTTGCTACCAGCCTACTGAAGAATCTCCGAATTCTCTTTTTAGTATCTTCCCACCACTCAGATCTACTCCAACCCGCCTCCAAAAGTGTTTCCTGGGATTGAAAGAAGTCTCTAAAGGAATGTCTAACCCTTTCTTCCTTTAGGAGCTCAGAGCTCAAGCGTCATAGGCCCCGTCCTTTCTGAGTAGCTTTTGAAGCATTCAAAGTAATAGAGAGAAAAGCGTGATCAGAGAACTCTACTAGCTTTACCTCTGGAGGCAAAGTTTTCGAAGTTCCCTTAACAAAAAAACCTATCTATCCTAGACCTACGACTACCACTAAAATAGGTGTAACCCGTGAGGTCTGGGAAATGGCGAACATGCACATCCACCAGACCGGCCTGTCTAACCATGCTAACTAAAAAATTGGAATCAGGACCCAGTGTTGTCCTTGAACCTCCCCTGTCTTTTGGCCTGATAATGGTGTTGAAATCACCTCCAAAGACAATCTGCTGGGCCGTAAAAAGGAACGGTTTTATCTCCCTGAAGAGACATTTCCTGTCCCATGAAGACTGTGGCCCATAAATGTTAATGAGTCTCAGGTCATGTCCCCTCAGGTTGACATCCAAAATCATACACCTACCTGCCTGTAATTCTATAACCTTGACACGGTTACCATACCAGTAAAAAGTACTGCCACCCCACCGTATGGCTCGGCCGCAAGAGACCAGTAAGAAGGCCCACGCCTCCACTCACGCTTCACCTTGTGGAGAGTGTCCAACTTAGTAATTCTAGTCTCTTGCAAAAATAAAAAGTCAATCTCAATCGTATTGAAAAAATCAAAGGCCAGAAAACGAGCACGTTCGGAAATTACGGAAGCCACATTAATGGTGGCACATCGTATGGGTTGGGGATCCATGTTTCTTTTGGTTATAGAAGCAGAACCTTGCTCACTTTTCCTTAACATCTTTCCCTCACCCCATATTTGAAGACCCGGACCCTTGTGTCTCTTTCCCTTTGGGAGGGGTTTCCCTCTCCCCAATGACACCCAACATGCCATCCCCCTTGCCTAACCCTTGGGACAGGCCATCCTTACTCTGTGAGGGTCCAGGATCTGGTGGTTTACGCTCAGACCTGTGTGTCAAGCCTGGAACCCCCAGTGAATCACATGCAGGTGCCCCACTCGGATTAATTATTGAACAAGAAGAGTCCATGTTAATCTCTTCTTCCTCTACCTCTTGAGTCTCCTCTATTACCATTTCATCAATAGGAGTATGCCCGTTTCCAACTTCTGAATCCTTGGCCACCTCTTTTTCCACCAACTCTGTGCCCATGGGGTCCCATTCTAGACCCTCCTGTACCTCCTCTCCTCCGCTTTCTCCACTATCATCTTCTACCAGTACTTGTTTTTTCTTTTTCCTTCTTTTACTTTTACCCTTTTCAATAGTTACCCCTTCAGATGTTTTTTTATTCTGTTTTGCTTTTCTTTTACTCACTCTGGGTACAAAAATTGGTTCCCCACCATTCCTTGCCACCTAACCCTCCTCATCAGTGGAAAGCACATCAAATCTGTTAGTAAGGATTACCTGCTCATCATCACCTTTCCTCTTTTTTTTATTGTTACCGTTTTTCACCATTTGAAAGGCATCTTCCTTGTCTACAGAACTCCGTGTCCTTACTCCCACAAAAACTGGTCCCTGTTCTTTTCCCTGACCTTCATTCTTATTCCTAGTTGTTTCCTCACTCTGCTCTCTCTCACTTTCCATATTGTGACTTGCCCAGGGGCACCTGCTGTAAGGATGGCCATCCTCACCACACAAATTACATTTAACATTACTGCAATCCCTGGAAACATGTCCGATTTTCCCACATAATGTACATTTGGTAACATTACAATCACTGCTCATGTGTCGAAAATCCCCGCATTTGAAGCAGGTGCGGGCTTGCCCTGAATAAAAACATTGAACTCGGTCTCGGCCTATATACGCAGCAGAAGGCACATGTATAAAACCTCTGTCTGTACTTTTTAATTGGACCATGGCTGACCACGCTCCCCCCCAAACTCCCATTGTAAAACCAACCTTGATCAAGTTGGACTGTACTGTACAGAATCTGGATAACCAGAACAATATATCCTGGGCAGGAATTGACTCGTTCCTGACCAAGATTGTCAGTTTAACTTTATCCTGTTTAGTGACCAAGTTTGTTTTGTAACTACTGTAGGGTGCCACGGATCTGCACGCCTGCCACTTCGTCCAAAACGTCTGCAGTCCCTGATAGGACAGGAAGCTCACATCAAAATCTGGCGTCTTAACTGGATGGATGCAGGCATACAGATCCGAGGCATGGAACCCAAGGCTGAAAATCATTTGTAGGAACACTTCTTTAGTGGGAACTTCACCTGTTCCTGCCCATTTAAACTGTAAAAGATTTCTTCTTTTACTGACCTGACCAGGCCCGACCATTACAGGTGACACATTATTAATAACATTTGGCCTTGCAGCCACGTTAGAATAAGACATTGTACCGGGAACAGGCTGTTCATTCACATTTCCAATAGCATTTGCATTAACCACATTTATATTGCTTAACCCTTCGCGCCTCTTTTGTTCCTGGCTAATCAATTCAGCAGCAGCCTTGACCCTGGCTGGGGCAGCCATCTGTCCATATACAGACTGAATAATGTCTTTACCACCGTCTGATAGAGTATTTTTATCTAGTGCTGGCATACCCTGTGCTGTACTGCAGGATTGCACAGTGTCCCCACCAGCATTAACCCCCAGAGCCTCCCCAGTCACTGGCACATTACTGACATTTGCCAATTTACTTTGTACACCAACCTTTAACTTTATTTTCTCTGCATTTGTGGCCAACATTAGTTCTGCTTTAATTACCTCCATGCGCAATTGGAAGTCTGTGCGCTTTTCCTCTTCCTCAAGCTCATCCATGGCAGCCATCACTACAGAAGGAGGCCCCACTGCTGGGGGAGCAGGAACAAGCTGAGCTGCTGCTGATGTGGTAGGCACCTCTGATCCCGCATGGACCGGCAAACCTGCATCCTCCTGCACACCACTGTCAGTCTCCAGATCAGTCAGTAGGCCGGGGTGTGCACTGCTTTCTGTCTGCACTGGAGCCTCTGTGATCATGCTCTGGACACCACACCCGTCTGCTTCCTGAGAGCTCATCTGCATAGACACTTGCAACACCTGAGCTGCAGCTTGATCAGGTAACTCATGCTCTGCTGCTTGGTCAGGTAACCCTTGCACTGCTGCTTGTGCTGCCATTTCTTTGTCTTTTCTCTCTTGCCGCTTTTCATGCATCTTGCTTTTTACCTTTTCCAGGTCTTTAGAAAGTGACTTGATGGCTTCTCTCAGCACAGGTCTTTCCCATTTAAAGCAAGAGTATCTTCTCTTTTTCTTATCAGCGATTCTTGCACTTATTCTTTTTGATTCTTTCTGCAGCTCCTCCACACGGAGGCTGTCAAAAGTCTCTTCCTCATCATCAGTACTTCCAGGAGACTCAGGCACATTCTCTTTGGCATCAAAGGGCTTCATCCCCTCCCCCACTACTTCACTGTCCATAGGGCAGACAGCGGCTGCTGCCACTCCACCCCATGTTACGGCACATGGGGGAGCACCCTCGGACAGTTTGGGGGGATTTGAAGGCTCTAGTTCCTTTACTAGAGCCACACCGACAGGGCAGGTAGCAGCCGCCACCGCTCGATCCTGTGTTTCCTCACACAGGAGAGCAGCACCCTCCGGTATGTTATGGGGAACTGACTGCGACTTCAGTTGCCTCACTGAATCCGCACCATTAGCACTGCCACTGCTGCCTCTTCTGGATGTCCCCGACTGGCCAGCCGCACAATCTGTCAGGGCACCGGAAGTCTTTAGTCTGGCTGCTGGTTTAGGGCCTGAGCCATGGCCTGCACTCTGGGAGCTCTCTCCCCCAGGAGGATCCATCCCCCTGGGGAAGCCAGCAGGGAAACTCCCTGTAGCACGATATCACAGCTACCACTGATGGAACTCTCCTGCACACACCTGCTCACAGCACACAGAAGCACAAAGGGGCGGTGACAGGATGTGAGGAGGGGAATGGAGGCAGCAGGAATTCACAGACTGAGAGTTATATAGTGGGAGGAGCAGGGTCCCCAGCAGCACAGAGTATATCAGGAGATGAGTGATGTGAGGACAGGGCTGCATGTGACAGGGGCAGTGACATGATGTGAGGAGGGGAATGGAGGCAGCAGGAAGCCACAGACTGAGAGTTATATAATGGAAGGAGCAGGGTCTCCAGCAGCACAGAGTATATCAGGAGATGAGTGATGTGAGGACAGGGCTGCATGTGACAGGGGCAGTGACATGATGTGAGGAGGGGAATGGAGGCAGCAGGAAGCCACAGACTGAGAGTTATATAGTGGGAGGAGCAGGGTCCCCAGCAGCACAGAGTATATCAGGAGATGAGTCATGTGTCAGTAAGGACAGGGCTGCATGTGACAGGGGCAGTGACATGATGTGAGGAGGGGAATGAAGACAGCAGGAAGCCACAGACTGAGAGTTATATAGTTGGAGGAGCAGGGTCCCCAGCAGCACAGAGTATATCAGGAGATGAGTGATGTGTCAGTGAGGACAGGGCTGCATGTGACAGGGGCAGTGACATGATGTGAGGAGGGGAATGGAGGCAGCAGGAAGCCACAGACTGAGAGTTATATAGTGGGAGGAGCAGGGTCCCCAGCAGCACAGAGTATATCAGGAGATGAGTGATGTGTCAGTGAGGACAGGGCTGCATGTGACAGGGGCAGTGACATGATGTGAGGTGGGGAATGGAGGCAGCAGGAAGCCACAGACTGAGAGTTATATAGTGGGAGGAGCAGGGTCCCCAGCAGCACAGAGTATATCAGGAGATGAGTGCTGTGTCAGTGAGGACAGCGCTGCATGTGACAGGGGCAGTGACATGATGTGAGGAGGGGAATGGAGGTAGCAGGAAGTCACAGACTGAGAGTTATATAGTGGGAGGAGCAGGTTCCTCCAGCAGCACAGAGTATATCAGGAGATGAGTGATGTGTCAGTGAGGACAGGGCTGCATGTGACAGGGGCAGTGACATGATGTGAGGTGGGGAATGGAGGCAGCAGGAAGCCACAGACTGAGAGTTATATAGTGGGAGGAGCAGGGTCCCCAGCAGCACAGAGTATATCAGGAGATGAGTGATGTGTCAGTGAGGACAGGGCTGCATGTGACAGGGGCAGTGACATGATGTGAGAAGGGGAATGGAGGCAGCAGGAAGCCTCAGACTGAGAGTTATATAGTGGGAGGAGCAGGGTCCCCAGCAGCACAGAGTATATCAGGAGATGAGTGATGTGACAGTGAGGACAGGGCTGCACAGGGGCAGTGACATGATGTGTGGAGGGGAATGGAGGCAGCAGGAAGACACAGACAGAGTTATATAGTGGGAGGAGCAGGGTCCCCAGCAGCACAGAGTATATCAGGAGATGAGTGATGTGTCAGTGAGGACAGGGCTGCATGTGACAGGGGCAGTGACATAATGTGAGGAGGGGAATGGAGGCAGCAGGAAGCCACAGACTGAGAGTTATATAGTGGGAGGAGCATGTCACCCAGCAGCACAGAGTATATCAGGAGATGAGTGATGTGTCAGTGAGGACAGGGCTGCATGTGACAGGGGCAGTGACATGATGTGAGGAGGGGAATGGAGGTAGCAGGAAGCCACAGACTGAGAGTTATATAGTGGGAGGAGCAGGGTCCCCAGCAGCACAGAGTATATCAGGAGATGAGTGATAGTGAGGACAGGGCTGCATGTGACAGCGGCAGTGACATGATGTGGGGAGGGGAATGGAGACAGCAGGAAGCCACAGACTGAGAGTTATATAGTGGGAGGAGCAGGGTCCCCAGCAGCACAGAGTATATCAGGAGATGCGTGATGTGTCAGTGAGGACAGGGCTGCATGTGACAGGGGCAGTGACATGATGTGAGGAGAGGAATGGAGGCAGCAGGAAGCCACAGACTGAGAGTTATATAGTGGGAGGAGCAGAGTCCCCAGCAGCACAGAGTATATCAGGAGATGAGTGATGTGTCAGTGAGGACAGGGCTGCACAGGGGCAGTGACATGATGTGAGGAGGGGAATGGAGCAGCAGGAAGCCACAGACTGAGAGTTATATAGTGGGAGGAGCAGGGTCCCCAGCAGCACAGAGTGTATCAGGAGATGAGTGATGTGTCAGTGAGGACAGGGCTGCATGTGACAGGGGCAGTGACATGATGTGAGGAGGGGAATGGAGGTAGCAGGAAGCCACAGACTGAGAGTTATATGGTGGGAGGAGCAGGGTCCCCAGCAGCACAGAGTATATCAGGAGATGAGTGATGTGTCAGTGAGGACAGGGCTGCATGTGACAGGAGCAGTGACATGATGTGAGGAGGGGAATGGAGGAAGCAGGAAGCCACAGACTGAGAGTTATATTTTGGGAGGAGCAGGGTCCCCAGCAGCACAGAGTGTATCAGGAGATGAGTGATGTGTCAGTGAGGACAGGGCTGCATGTGACAGGGGCAGTGACATGATGTGAGGAAGGGAATGGAGGCAGCAGGAAGACACAGACTGAGAGTTATATAGTGGGAGGAGCAGGGTCCCCAGCAGCACAGAGTATATCAGGAAATGTTTCATTTATTTAAAACTTGCATCAAAATTTACAATATATACAGAATAAAACAAATATATAAATACATTATACAAAAAATAATAATAATAATAATAATAATGATGATTAACAAACAGAACTCAAATTTACATTCCTTGAATAAGTAAGATACACTGTATATATAAATATTCAGAAATAATACTCCAAACCAACCACCACCCTCACCAACACTCCACCCAAATCTACACACTTATGTTTAAGAAAAACTGAGCAAAGCTAGTTAAATGTATGCAAACCTATTCCATAAAACATGAAAGTACTCAAAATCTATGGGATGTGAAATGAAGAAAAGACCCTAAAGCTAGATTTAGAGAGGACTTCTACCACCCACTCAAGGGGTTTCAGGTGGCCCCACCAACGAGACCACCTGACAGCATCCATCCTCTCCTTATCCAGAACCATCATCCTTTCCACCTCGTGCAGAATCAAATCCACCACCACTTCACAGGGAAGGACTTTATTTCTTATGGACACCTGACACCGTGCCATCCAAGTGTGATATCTAACTGCTAAACTGACTAAAAAAATGGTGGTCAAATTAAATCTACCATATCTTTTGAATGCTCCATAAGCCCACTCAGGGTAACTAAGCCCCGAAAGGCACGGGATACGTAAAGCTCTTGAAACTCTCTTGTAAATTTCTACGTTAAAGGGGCACCTGATCAAGAAATGGTCCATTGTCTCCACCTCCCCTAGACATTCCTCCCGTGGACAACCACGATCACTGGCATTTCTCCACATCATGTTCCCCTTTACGTAAAGCTTCCCGTGGAAAGAAAGCCAAGCAATATCTCTGAACTTCAGCGGTATTCTCTCCGAATTAATCAGAGCCAACCCTGCTGAAGCGACATCGCTCGGGCAATCCCTTAGTGACAGCGGAACATGAAAGTGGGTTCGCAAAATCCTCTCCCCCAACTCCTTCCTGGAAAGACTTTTGACTTCCCCCACTTCCAGTCCCCAACGCTTTATCACTTTCAAGCACTGGATAACGTAGATCGGGAGATACCCATGCCGAATTTGGGGACTCTTCACTTGGCCCCCTTCTAACCAAAACCTGAGGAAGGGAGACACCCAGATCTCAAAGCCACTTGCCCATCGAGGGGGAGTCTCTAACAGTAGGCTCCCAAAATTAAGTTTTACAAAGGTTGTTACAAAAAAAGACCACAGGGTTGACCATACTCAAACCCCCGTCTTTCCTCGACTTATAAGTGATGCCCCTCTTGACGATATTTATTCTGTTCCCCCAAAGTAACATAAAGAACAGAGAGTTCAATTTGGTCCATAAAGATTGAGGCAAGAAGCACACATAGCTGACGTACAGAAAGATCGGGATCAGGTAGGTTTTGCACAAGTCAACCTTTTCCCTGTAAGAGAATTTCCATCTCTTCCAGCTCTCTACTTTCCGGGCAGCATTTTCCAGAGTTCTCTCCCAATTTAGAGTGGCATAGTCACCATGGTCGAAACAGATGCCTAAAATCTTTATCTGTGAACTGGCCAGGGGGAGGCTGTCCGGAAGGCAGAATTCCTCGCCTTCCTCCCCCATCCAGAAAACGTCACACTTCTCATGGTTTATTCTGGAGCATGAAGCTTCAGAGTATTCACAGATGAGATTTTCTACTTCACGTGCCTCTGCCACTGATGACAGAACCACTGTGACATCATCTGCGTAAGCCACTACCTTCAGAGGGAACTCCGGTCCCAGCTGCACTCCTCCCACTGCACCGTTCTCTACCCTTCTGATGAAGGGATCGATCGCGAATACATATAGAAGGGGGCTCAGGGGGCATCCCTGACGAACACCAGAGCTCACGCCAAAGGTAGGACCCACCCAACCATTAACAAGTGGGAAGCTCTCGGCCTGACTGTATATTGTTCTTAGCCAATTCACCACCCTGACTGGAAAACCATACCTTTCAAGCAAGGCCCACAGGTACTCATGATTTACTCGGTCAAAAGCCTTAGACTGATCTAATGCCAGCAAGTACTTTCCCCATTTCTCAGCACGGCACCGCTCTATGGCCTCCCGGACGCCAAGGACTGCACTAAAGGTGCTGCGGCCCTTCACAGTACAGTGCTGAGATGGAGAAAGCAGTTGTTCAGAAAATTCCAACAACCTATTAAAAAGTACTTTTGCCAAAATCTTTCTATCTGTATTGAGAAGGGCGATGGGGCGCCAGTTCTCAATGCGAGATGGATCCTTACCTTTGGACAACAATATGAGAGCAGATAACCTCATAGAAGGAGGGAGAATTCCCTCGTCCAGGCACTCATTATATACTTCTACAAGGCGGGGAATCAAGAGGTCTGCAAAAGCTATATAAAACTCAGATGTTAACCCATCTGGGCCTTGAGACTTCTTTAAATTTAACCCATCAATCGCCTTCCTGATTTCCTCTGCTGTCACATTATTACCCAAAGTTTCAAAAGAGGCATCTGGGTTACGAAGATCAGGAGTCTCCCTTAGAAATGTTTCCATCCTCTCTCTGATAAGTGGCTGCTCAGACAAAAGATCGGAGTAATAGGATCCAATAACATTCAGGATGCCTTCCTTGTCCTCTTGAAGGACACCCTGTCTGTCATACAGACCCCTCACCTCCTTCACCTCAACTGATTTTCCACAGCTCTGGTAGGGATCAGGTGAGTGGTACTTTCCAAAATCCCTCTCCAGAACCAAGGAATCCAGCCGGTTATACTGATATTCCTTCATCTGAGCCTTCACCCAGGAGATTTCCCCACTATCTCCACACTCAGAGATTAAGAAATCTAATTTCCTTCTCAGGTTCTGATAGATATTCCGTCTTATCAAGTTCTTTTTTGCTACCAGCCTACTGAAGAGTCTCCGAATTCTCTTTTTAGTATCTTCCCACCACTCAGATCTACTCCAACCCGCCTCCAAAAGTGTTTCCTGGGATTGAAAGAAGTCTCTAAAGGATTGTCTAACCCTTTCTTCCTTTAGGAGCTCAGAGCTCAAGCGCTATAGGCCCCGTCCTTTCTGAGTAGCTTTTGAAGCATTCAAAGTAATAGAGAGAAAAGCGTGATCAGAGAACTCTACTAGCTTTACCTCTGGAGGCAAAGTTTTCGAAGTTCCCTTAACAAAAAACCTATCTATCCTAGACCTACGACTACCACTAAAATAGGTGTAACCCGTGAGGTCTGGGAAATGGCGAACATGCACATCCACCAGACCGGCCTGTCTAACCATGCTAACTAAAAAATTGGAATCAGGACCCAGTGTTGTCCTTGAACCTCCCCTGTCTTTTGGCCTGATAATGGTGTTGAAATCACCTCCAAAGACAATCTGCTGGGCCGTAAAAAGGAACGGTTTTATCTCCCTGAAGAGACATTTCCTGTCCCATGAAGACTGTGGCCCATAAATGTTAATGAGTCTCAGGTCATGTCCCCTCAGGTTGACATCCAAAATCATACACCTACCTGCCTGTAATTCTATAACCTTGTGCACGGTTACCATACCAGTAAAAAGTACTGCCACCCCACCGTACGGCTCGGCCGCAAGAGACCAGTAAGAAGGCCCACGCCTCCACTCACGCTTCACCTTATGGAGAGTGTCCAACTTAGTAATTCTAGTCTCTTGCAAAAATAAAAAGTCAATCTCAATCGTATTGAAAAAATCAAAGGCCAGAAAACGAGCACGTTCGGAAATTACGGAAGCCACATTAATGGTGGCACATCGTATGGGTTGGGGATCCATGTTTCTTTTGGTTATAGAAGCAGAACCTTGCTCACTTTTCCTTTACATCTTTCCCTGACCCCATATTTGAAGACCCAGACCCTTGTGTCTCTTTCCCTTTGGGAGGGGATTCCCTCTCCCCAATGACACCCAACATGCCATCCCCCTTGCCTAACCCTTGGGACAGGCCATCCTTACTCTGTGAGGGTCCAGGATCTGGTGGTTTACGCTCAGACCTGTGTGTCAAGCCTGGAACCCCCAGTGAATCACATGCAGGTGCCCCACTCGGCTTAATTATTGAGCAAGAAGAGTCCATGTTAATCTCTTCTTCCTCTACCTCTTGAGTCTCCTCTATTACCATTTCATCAATAGGAGTATGCCCGTTTCCAACTTCTGAATCCTTGGCCACCTCTTTTTCCACCAACTCTGTGCCCATGGGGTCCCATTCTAGACCCTCCTGTACCTCCTCTCCTCCGCTTTCTCCACTATCATCTTCTACCAGTACTTGTTTTTTCTTTTTCCTTCTTTTACTTTTACCCTTTTCAATAGTTACCCCTTCAGATGTTTTTTTATTCTGTTTTGCTTTTCTTTTACTCACTCTGGGTACAAAAATTGGTTCCCCACCATTCCTTGCCACCTCACCCTCCTCTTCCTCATCAGTGGAAAGCACATCAAATCTGTTAGTAAGGATTACCTGCTCATCATCACCTTTCCTCTTTTTTTTATTGTTACCGTTTTTCACCATTTGAAAGGCATCTTCCTTGTCTACAGAACTCCGTGTCCTTACTCCCACAAAAACTGGTCCCTGTTCTTTTCCCTGACCTTCATTCTTATTCCTAGTTGTTTCCTCACTCTGCTCTCTCTCACTTTCCATATTGTGACTTGCCCAGGGGCACCTGCTGTAAGGATGGCCATCCTCACCACACAAATTACATTTAACATTACTGCAATCCCTGGAAACATGTCCGATTTTCCCACATAATGTACATTTGGTAACATTACAATCACTGCTCATGTGTCGAAAATCACCGCATTTGAAGCAGGTGCGGGGTTGCCCTGAATAAAAACATTGAACTCGGTCTCGGCCTATATACGCAGCAGAAGGCACATGTATAAAACCTCTGTCTGTACTTTTTAATTGGACCATGGCTGACCACGCTCCCCCCCAAACTCCCATTGTAAAACCAACCTTGATCAAGTTGGACTGTACTG
Organism: Pseudophryne corroboree; assembly: GCF_028390025.1. Taxonomy (NCBI): domain Eukaryota; kingdom Metazoa; phylum Chordata; class Amphibia; order Anura; family Myobatrachidae; genus Pseudophryne; species Pseudophryne corroboree. Next base: position 181,411 of record NW_026970374.1, read on the forward strand.
TACAGAATCTGGATAACCAGAACAATATATCCTGGGCAGGAATTGACTCGTTCCTGACCAAGATTGTCAGTTTAACTTTATCCTGTTTAGTGACCAAGTTTGTTTTGTAACTACTGTAGGGTGCCACGGATCTGCACGCCTGCCACTTCGTCCAAAACGTCTGCAGTCCCTGATAGGACAGGAAGCTCACATCAAAATCTGGCGTCTTAACTGGATGGATGCAGGCATACATATCCGAGGCATGGAACCCAAGGCTGAAAATCATTTCCAGGAACACTTCTTTAGTGGGAACTTCACCTGTTCCTGTCCATTTAAACTGTAACAGATTTCTTCTTTTACTGACCTGACCAGGCCCGACCATTACAGGTGACACATTATTAATAACATTTGGCCTTGCAGCCTTGTTAGAATAAGACATTGTACCGGGAACAGGCTGTTCATTCACATTTCCAATAGCATTTGCATTAACCACATTTATATTGCTTAACCCTTCGCGCCTCTTTTGTTCCTGGCTAATCAATTCAGCAGCAGCCTTGACCCTGGCTGGGGCAGCCATCTGTCCATATACAGACTGAATAATGTCTTTACCACCGTCTGATAGAGTATTTTTATCTAGTGCTGGCATACCCTGTGCTGTACTGCAGGATTGCACAGTGTCCCCACCAGCATTAACCCCCAGAGCCTCCCCAGTCACTGGCACATTACTGACATTTGCCAATTTACTTTGTACACCAACCTTTAACTTTATTTTCTCTGCATTTGTGGCCAACATTAGTTCTGCTTTAATTACCTCCATGCGCAATTGGAAGTCTGTGCGCTTTTCCTCTTCCTCAAGCTCATCCATGGCAGCCATCACTACAGAAGGAGGCCCCACTGCTGGGGGAGCAGGACCAAGCTGAGCTGCTGCTGATGTGGTAGGCACCTCTGATCCCGCATGGACCGGCAAACCTGCATTCTCCTGCACACCACTGTCAGTCTCCAGATCAGTCAGTAGGCCGGGGTGTGCACTGCTTTCTGTCTGCACTGGAGCCTCTGTGATCATGCTCTGGACACCACACCCGTCTGCTTCCTGAGAGCTCATCTGCATAGACACTTGCAACACCTGAGCTGCAGCTTGATCAGGTAACTCATGCTCTGCTGCTTGGTCAGGTAACCCTTGCACTGCTGCTTGTGCTGCCATTTCTTTGTCTTTTCTCTCTTGCCGCTTTTCATGCATCTTGCTTTTTACCTTTTCCAGGTCTTTAGAAAGTGACTTGATGGCTTCTCTCAGCACAGGTCTTTCCCATTTAAAGCAAGAGTATCTTCTCTTTTTCTTATCAGCGATTCTTGCACTTATTCTTTTTGATTCTTTCTGCAGCTCCTCCACACGGAGGCTGTCAAAAGTCTCTTCCTCATCATCAGTACTTCCAGGAGACTCAGGCACATTCTCTTTGGCATCAAAGGGCTTCATCCCCTCCCCCACTACTTCACTGTCCATAGGGCAGACAGCGGCTGCTGCCACTCCACCCCATGTTACGGCACATGGGGGAGCACCCTCGGACAGTTTGGGGGGATTTGAAGGCTCTAGTTCCTTCACTAGAGCCACACCGACAGGGCAGGTAGCAGCCGCCACCGCTCGATCCTGTGCTTCCTCACACAGGAGAGCAGCACCCTCCGGTATGTTATGGGGAACTGACTGCGACTTCAGTTGCCTCACTGAATCCGCACCATTAGCACTGCCACTGCTGCCTCTTCTGGATGTCCCCGACTGGCCAGCCGCACAATCTGTCAGGGCACCGGAAGTCTTTAGTCTGGCTGCTGGTTTAGGGCCTGAGCCATGGCCTGCACTCTGGGAGCTCTCTCCCCCAGGAGGATCCATCCCCCTGGGGAAGCCAGCAGGGAAACTCCCTGTAGCACGATATCACAGCTACCACTGATGGAACTCTCCTGCACACACCTGCTCACAGCACACAGAAGCACAAAGGGGCGGTGACAGGATGTGAGGAGGGGAATGGAGGCAGCAGGAAGCCACAGAGTTATATAGTGGGAGGAGCAGGGTCCCCAGCAGCACAGAGTATATCAGGAGATGAGTGATGTGTCAGTGAGGACAGGGCTGCATTTGACATGATGTGAGGAGGGGAATGGAGGCAGCAGGAAGCCACAGACTGAGAGTTATATAGTGGTAGGAGCAGGGTCCCCAGCAGCACAGAGTATATCAGGAGATGAGTGATGTGTCAGTGAGGACAGGGCTGCATGTGACAGGGGTAGTGACATGATGTGAGGAGGGGAATGGAGGCAGCAGGAAGCCACAGAGTTATATAGTGGGAGGAGCAGGGTCCCCAGCAGCACAGAGTATATCAGGAGATGAGTGATGTGTCAGTGAGGACAGGGCTACATGTGACAGGGGCAGTGACATGATGTGAGGAGGGGAATGGAGGCAGCAGGAAGCCATAAGCTGAGAGTTATATAGTGGGAGGAGCAGGGTCCCCAGCAGCACAGAGTATATCAGGAGATGAGTGATATGTCAGTGAGGGCAGGGCTGCATGTGACAGGGGCAGTGACATGATGTGAGGAGGGGAATGGAGGCAGCAGGAAGCCACAGAGTTATATAGTGGGAGGAGCAGGGTCCCCAGCAGCACAGAGTATATCAGGAGATGAGTGATGTGTCAGTGAGGACAGGGCTACATGTGACAGGGGCAGTGACATGATGTGAGGAGGGGAATGGAGGCAGCAGGAAGCCATAAGCTGAGAGTTATATAGTGGGAGGAGCAGGGTCCCCAGCAGCACAGAGTATATCAGGAGATGAGTGATATGTCAGTGAGGGCAGGGCTGCATGTGACAGGGGCAGTGACATGATGTGAGGAGGGGAATGGAGGCAGCAGGAAGCCACAGACTGAGAGTTATATAGTGGGAAGAGCAGGGTCCCCAGCAGCACAGAGTATATCAGGAGGTGAGTGATGTGTCAGTGAGGACAGGGCTGCATGTGACAGGGGCAGTGACATGATGTGAGGAGGGGAATGGAGGCAGCAGGAAGCCACAGACTGAGAGTTATATAGTGGGAGGAGCAGGGTCCCCAGCAGCACAGAGTATATCAGGAGATGAGTGATGTGTCAGTGAGGACAGGGCTGCATGTGACATGATGTGAGGAGGGAAATGGAGGCAGCAGGAAGCCACAGACTGAGAGTTATATAGTGGTAGGAGCAGGGTCCCCAGCAGCACAGAGTATATCAGGAGATGAGTGATGTGTCAGTGAGGACAGGGCTGCATGTGACAGGGGTAGTGACATGATGTGAGGAGGGGAATGGAGGCAGCAGGAAGCCACAGACTGAGAGTTATATAGTGGGAGGAGCAGGGTCCCCAGCAGCACAGAGTATATCAGGAGATAAGTGATGTGTCAGTAAGGACAGGGCTGCATGTGACAGGGGCAGTGACATGACGTGTGAGGAGGGGAATGGAAGCAGCAGGAAGCCACAGACTGAGAGTTATATAGTGGGAGGAGCAGGGTCCCAGCAGCACAGAGTATATCAGGAGAGGAGTGATGTATCAGTGAGGACAGGGCTGCATGTGACAGGGGCAGTGACATGATGTGAGGAGAGGAATGGAGGCAGCAGGAAGACACAGACTGAGAGTTATATAGTGGAAGGAGCAGGGTCCCCAGCAGCACAGAGTATATCAGGAGATGAGTGATGTGTGAGGACAGGGCTGCATGTGACAGGGGCAGTGACATGATGTGAGGAGGGGAATGGAGGCAGCAGGAAGCCACAGACTGAGAGTTATATAGTGGGAGGAGCAGGGTCCCCAGCAGCACAGAGTATATCAGGAGATGAGTGATGTGTCAGTGAGGACAGGGCTGCATGTGACAGGGGCACTGACATGATGTGAGGAGGGGAATGGAGGCAGCAGGAAGTCACAGACTGAGAGTTATATAGTGGGAGGAGCAGGGTCCCCAGCAGCACAGAGTATATCAGGAAATGTTTCATTTATTTAAAACTTGCATCAAAATTTACAATATATACAGAATAAAACAAATATATAAATACATTATACAAAAAAATAATAATAATAATAATGATTAACAAACAGAACTCAAATTTACATTCCTTGAATAAATAAGATACACTGTATATATAAATATTCAGAAATAATACTCCAAACCAACCACCACCCTCACCAACACTCCACCCAAATCTACACACTTATGTTTAAGAAAAACTGAGCAAAGCTAGTTAAATGTATGCAAACCTATTCCATAAAACATGAAAGTACTCAAAATCTTTGGGATGTGAAATGAAGAAAAGACCCTAAAGCTAGATTTAGAGAGGACTTCTACCACCCACTCAAGGGGGTTTCAGGTGGCCCCACCAACGAGACCAGCTGACAGCATCCATCCTCTCCTTATCCAGGACCATCATCCTTTCCACCTCGTGCAGAATTAAATCCACCACCACTTCACAGGGAAGGACTTTATTTCTTATGGACACCTGACACCGTGCCATCCAAGTGTGATATCTAACTGCTAAACTGACTAAAAAAATGGTGGTCAAATTAAATCTACCATATCTTTTGAATGCTCCATAAGCCCACTCAGGGTAACTAAGCCCTGAAAGGCACGGGATACGTAAAGCTCTTGAAACTCTCTTGTAAATTTCTACGTTAAAGGGGCACCTGATCAAGAAATGGTCCATTGTCTCCACCTCTCCTAGACATTCCTCCCGTGGACAACCACAATCACTGGCATTTCTCCACATCATGTTCCCCTTTACGTAAAGCTTCCCGTGGAAAGAAAGCCAAGCAATATCTCTGAACTTCAGCGGTATTCTCTCCGAATTAATCAGAGCCAACCCTGCTGAAGCGACATCACTCGGGCAATCCCTTAGTGACAGCGGAACATGAAAGTGGGTTCGCAAAATCCTCTCCCCCAACTCCTTCCTGGAAAGACTTTTGACTTCCCCCACTCCAGTCCCCAACGCTTTATCACTTTCAAGCACTGGATAACGTAGATCGGGAGATACCCATGCCGAATTTGGGGACTCTTCACTTGGCCCCCTTCTAACCAAAACCTGAGGAAGGGAGACACCCAGATCTCAAAGCCACTTACCCATCGAGGGGGAGTCTCTAACAGTAGGCTCCCAAAATTAAGTTTTACAAAGGTTGTTACAAAAAAGACCACAGGGTTGACCATACTCAAACCCCCGTCTTTCCTCGACTTATAAGTGATGCCCCTCTTGACTATATTTATTCTGTTCCCCCAAAGTAACATAAAGAACAGAGAGTTCAATTTGGTCCATAAAGATTGAGGCAAGAAGCACACATAGCTGACGTACAGAAAGATCGGGATCAGGTAGGTTTTGCACAAGTCAACCTTTTCCCTGTAAGAGAATTTCCATCTCTTCCAGCTCTCTACTTTCCGGGCAGCATTTTCCAGAGTTCTCTCCCAATTTAGAGTGGCATAGTCACCATGGTCGAAACAGATGCCTAAAATCTTTATCTGTGAACTGGCCAGGGGGAGGCTGTCCGGAAGGCAGAATTCCTCGCCTTCCTCCCCCATCCAGAAAACGTCACACTTCTCATGGTTTATTCTGGAGCATGAAGCTTCAGAGTATTCACAGATGAGATTTTCTACTTCACGTGCCTCTGCCACTGATGACAGAACCACTGTGACATCATCTGCGTAAGCCACTACCTTCAGAGGGAACTCCGGTCCCAGCTGCACTCCTCCTACTGCACGGTTCTCTACCCTTCTGATGAAGGGATCAATCGCGAATACATATAGAAGGGGGCTCAGGGGGCATCCCTGACGAACACCAGAGCTCACGCCAAAGGTAGGACCTACCCAACCATTAACAAGTGGGAAGCTCTCGGCCTGACTGTATATTGTTCTTAGCCAATTCACCACCCTGACTGGAAAACCATACCTTTCAAGCAAGGCCCACAGGTACTCATGATTTACTCGGTCAAAAGCCTTAGACTGATCTAATGCCAGCAAGTACTTTCCCCATTTCTCAGCACGGCACTGCTCTATGGCCTCCCGGACGCCAAGGACTGCACTAAAGGTGCTGCGGCCCTTCACAGTACAGTGCTGAGATGGAGAAAGCAGTTGTTCAGAAAATTCCAACAACCTATTAAACAGTACTTTTGCCAAAATCTTTCTATCTGTATTGAGAAGGGCGATGGGGCGCCAGTTCTCAATGCGAGATGGATCCTTACCTTTGGACAACAATATGAGAGCAGATAACCTCATAGAAGGAGGGAGAATTCCCTCGTCCAGGCACTCATTATATACTTCTACAAGGCGGGGAATCAAGAGGTCTGCAAAAGCTATATAAAACTCAGATGTTAAGCCATCTGGGCCTGGAGACTTCTTTAAATTTAACCCATCAATCGCATTCCTGATTTCCTCTGCTGTCACATTATTACCCAAAGTTTCAAAAGAGGGATCTGGGTTACGAAGACCAGGAGTCTCCCTTAGAAATGTTTCCATCCTCTCTCTGATAAGTGGCTGCTCAGACAAAAGATCGGAGTAATAGGATCCAATAACATTCAGGATACCTTCCTTGTCCTCTTGAAGGACACCCTGTCTGTCATACAGACCCCTCACCTCCTTCACCTCAACTGATTTTCCACAGCTCTGGTAGGGATCAGGTGAGTGGTACTTTCCAAAATCCCTCTCCAGAACCAAGGAATCCAGCCGGTTATACTGATATTCCTTCATCTGAGCCTTCACCCGGGAGATTTCCCCACTATCTCCACACTCAGAGATTAGGAAATCTAATTTCCTTCTCAGGTTCTGATAGATATCCCGTTTTATCAAATTCTTTTTTGCTACCAGCCTACGGAAGAATCTCCGAATTCTCTTTTTAGTATCTTCCCACCACTCAGATCTACTCCAACCCGCCTCCAAAAGTGTTTCCTGGGATTGAAAGAAGTCTCTAAAGGAATGTCTAACCCTTTCTTCCTTTAGGAGCTCAGAGCTCAAGCGCCAAAGGCCCCGTCCTTTCTGAGTAGCTTTTGAAGCATTCAAAGTAATAGAGAGAAAAGCGTGATCAGAGAACTCTACTAGCTTTACCTCTGGAGGCAAAGTTTTCGAAGTTTCCTTAACAAAAAACCTATCTATCCTAGACCTACGACTACCACTAAAATAGGTGTAACCCGTGAGGTCTGGGAAATGGCGAACATGCACATCCACCAGACCGGCCTGTCTAACCATGCTAACTAAAAAATTGGAATCAGGACCCAGTGTTGTCCTTGAACCTCCCCTGTCTTTTGGCCTGATAATGGTGTTGAAATCACCTCCAAAGACAATCTGTTGGGCCGTAAAAAGGAACGGTTTTATCTCCCTGAAGAGACATTTCCTGTCCCATGAAGACTGTGGCCCATAAATGTTAATGAGTCTCAGGTCATGTCCCCTCAGGTTGATATCCAAAATCATACACCTACCTGCCTGTAATTCTATAACCTTGTGCACGGTTACCATACCAGTAAAAAGTACTGCCACCCCACCGTACGGCTCGGCCGCAAGAGACCAGTAAGAAGGCCCACGCCTCCACTCACGCTTCACCTTGTGGAGAGTGTCCAACTTAGTAATTCTAGTCTCTTGCAAAAATAAAAAGTCAATCTCAATCGTATTGAAAAAATCAAAGGCCAGAAAATGAGCACGTTCGGAAATTACGGAAGCCACATTAATGGTGGCACATCGTATGGGTTGGGGATCCATGTTTCTTTGGTTATAGAAGCAGAACCTTGCTCACTTTTCCTTTACATCTTTCCCTGACCCCATATTTGAAGACCCGGATCCTTGTGTCTCTTTCCCTTTGGGAGGGGTTTCCCTCTCCCCAATGACACCCAACATGCCATCCCCCTTGCCTAACCCTTGGGACAGGCCATCCTTACTCTGTGAGGGTCCAGGATCTGGTGGTTTACGCTCAGACCTGTGTGTCAAGCCTGGAACCCCCAGTGAATCACATGCAGGTGCCCCACTTGGCTTAATTATTGAACCAGAAGAGTCCATGTTAATCTCTTCTTCCTCCACCTCTTGAGTCTCCTCTATTACCATTTCATCAATAGGAGTATGCCCATTTCCAACCTCTGAATCCCTGGCCACCTCTTTTTCCACCAACTCTGTGCCCATGGGGTCCCATTCTAGACCCTCCTGTACCTCCTCCCCTCCGCTTTCTCCACTATCATCTTCTACCAGTACTTGTTTTTTCTTTTTCCTTCTTTTACTTTTACCCTTTTCAATAGTTACTAGAGATGAGCGGGTTCGGTTCCTCGGAATCCGAACCCGCCCGAACTTCATTTTTTTTTACACGGGGCCGAGCGACTCGGATCTTCCCGCCTTGCTCGGTTAACCCGAGCGCGCCCGAACGTCATCATCCCGCTGTCGGATTCTCGCGAGGCTCGGATTCTATCGCGAGACTCGGGTTCTATATAAGGAGCCGCGCGTCGCCGCCATTTTCACACGTGCATTGAGATTCATAGAGAGAGGACGTGGCTGGCGTGCTCTCCGTTTATAGAGAAGAGAGTGAGACTAGAGTAGAGAGAGACACAGTAGTAATTTTGGGGAGCATTAGGAGGAGTACTACTACTTGCTGAAGTGATAGATAGATAGTGTGACTGTATAATGTATATCTGACTTGTGGGGGAGACACTGACAGTGGGGAGCAGTTAGAGTCTGAGAGCAGGACTCAGGAGTACATATAACGTACAGTGCACACTTTTGCTGCCAGAGTGCCACACTGCCATTGTGACCACACTGACCACCAGTATAATATATATTGTGATTGTCTGCTTAGGAGTACTACTTGCAAGTTGCTGATAGTGTGACCAGTGACCTGACCACCAGTTTAATAATCACCACCAGTTTAATATATATATATATATATATATATAATTGTATATAATATATATATAATATTGTATACCACCTACCCGTGTTTTTTTTTTTTCTTTCTTCTTTATACATACTACTATAGTAGCTTACTGTAGCAGTCTGCGGTGCTGCTGAGCTGACAGTGTCCAGCAGGTCCGTCATCAGTCATTACATAATAAATATATCTACCTGTCCGGCTGCAGTACTAGTGTGATATTATATATATATATATATATATATTGATTTCATCTCATTATCATCCAGTCTATATTAGCAGCAGACACAGTACGGTAGTCCACGGCTGTAGCTACCTCTGTGTCTGCAGTCGCTCGTCCATCCATAATTGTATACCACCTACCCGTGTTTTTTTTTTTTCTTTCTTCTTTATACATACTACTATAGTAGCTTACTGTAGCAGTCTGCGGTGCTGCTGAGCTGACAGTGTCCAGCAGGTCCGTCATCAGTCATTACATAATAAATATATATACCTGTCCGGCTGCAGTACTAGTGATATTATATATATATATATATATATATATATATATTGATTTCATCTCATTATCATCCAGTCTATATTAGCAGCAGACACAGTACGGTAGTCCACGGCTGTAGCTACCTCTGTGTCGGCAGTCGCTCGTCCATCCATAATTGTATACCACCTACCCGTGGTTTTTTTTTTCTTTCTTCTTTATACATACTACTATAGTAGCTTACTGTAGCAGTCTGCGGTGCTGCTGAGCTGACAGTGTCCAGCAGGTCCGTCATCAGTCATTACATAATAAATATATCTACCTGTCCGGCTGCAGTACTAGTGTGATATTATATATATATATTGATTTCATCTCATTATCATCCAGTCTATATTAGCAGCAGACACAGTACGGTAGTCCACGGCTGTAGCTACCTCTGTGTCGGCAGTCGCTCGTCCATCCATAAGTATACTAGTATCCATCCATCTCCATTGTTTACCTGAGGTGCCTTTTAGTTGTGCCTATTAAAATATGGAGAACAAAAATGTTGAGGTTCCAAAATTAGGGAAAGATCAAGATCCACTTCCACCTCGTGCTGAAGCTGCTGCCACTAGTCATGGCCGAGACGATGAAATGCCAGCAACGTCGTCTGCCAAGGCCGATGCCCAATGTCATAGTACAGAGCATGTAAAATCCAAAACACAAAATATCAGTAAAAAAAGGACTCCAAAATCTAAAATAAAATTGTCGGAGGAGAAGCGTAAACTTGCCAATATGCCATTTACCACACGGAGTGGCAAGGAACGGCTGAGGCCCTGGCCTATGTTCGTGGCTAGTGGTTCAGCTTCACATGAGGATGGAAGCACTCAGCCTCTCGCTAGAAAAATGAAAAGACTCAAGTTGGCAAAAGCACCGCAAAGAACTGTGCGTTCTTCGAAATCCCAAATCCACAAGGAGAGTCCAATTGTGTCGGTTGCGATGCCTGACATTCCCAACACTGGACGTGAAGAGCATGCGCCTTCAACCATTTGCACGCACCCTGCAAGTGCTGGAAGGAGCACCCGCAGTCCAGTTCCTGATAGTCAGATTGAAGATGTCAGTGTTGAAGTACACCAGGATGAGGAGGATATGGGTGTTGCTGGCGCTGGGGAGGAAATTGACCAGGAGGATTCTGATGGTGAGGTGGTTTGTTTAAGTCAGGCACCCGGGGAGACACCTGTTGTCCGTGGGAGGAATATGGCCGTTGACATGCCTGGTGAAAATACCAAAAAAATCAGCTCTTCGGTGTGGAAGTATTTCAACAGAAATGCGGACAACATTTGTCAAGCCGTGTGTTGCCTTTGTCAAGCTGTAATAAGTAGGGGTAAGGACGTTAACCACCTCGGAACATCCTCCCTTATACGTCACCTGCAGCGCATTCATAATAAGTCAGTGACAAGTTCAAAAACTTTGGGCGACAGCGGAAGCAGTCCACTGACCAGTAAATCCCTTCCTCTTGTAACCAAGCTCACGCAAACCACCCCACCAACTCCCTCAGTGTCAATTTCCTCCTTCCCCAGGAATGCCAATAGTCCTGCAGGCCATGTCACTGGCAATTCTGACGATTCCTCTCCTGCCTGGGATTCCTCCGATGCATCCTTGCGTGTAACGCCTATTGCTGCTGGCGCTGCTGTTGTTGCTGCTGGGAGTCGATGGTCATCCCAGAGGGGAAATCGTAAGACCACTTTTACTACTTCCACCAAGCAATTGACTGTCCAACAGTCCTTTGCGAGGAAGATGAAATATCACAGCAGTCATCCTGCTGCAAAGCGGATAACTGAGGCCTTGGCATCCTGGGTGGTGAGAAACGTGGTTCCGGTATCCATCATTACTGCAGAGCCAACTAGAGACTTGTTGGAGGTACTGTGTCCCCGGTACCAAATACCATCTAGGTTCCATTTCTCTAGGCAGGCGATACCGAAAATGTACACAGACCTCAGAAAAAGAGTCACCAGTGTCCTAAAAAATGCAGCTGTACCCAATGTCCACTTAACCACGGACATGTGGACAAGTGGAGCAGGGCAGGGTCAGGACTATATGACTGTGACAGCCCACTGGGTAGATGTATGGACTCCCGCCGCAAGAACAGCAGCGGCGGCACCAGTAGCAGCATCTCGCAAACGCCAACTCTTTCCTAGGCAGGCTACGCTTTGTATCACCGCTTTCCAGAATACGCACACAGCTGAAAACCTCTTACGGCAACTGAGGAAGATCATCGCGGAATGGCTTACCCCAATTGGACTCTCCTGTGGATTTGTGGCATCGGACAACGCCAGCAATATTGTGTGTGCATTAAATATGGGCAAATTCCAGCACGTCCCATGTTTTGCACATACCTTGAATTTGGTGGTGCAGAATTTTTTAAAAAACGACAGGGGCGTGCAAGAGATGCTGTCGGTGGCCAGAAGAATTGCGGGACACATTCGGCGTACAGGCACCACGTACAGAAGACTGGAGCAACACCAAAAACGCCTGAACCTGCCCTGCCATCATCTGAAGCAAGAAGTGGTAACGAGGTGGAATTCAACCCTACAGTATATATGCTTCAGAGGTTGGAGGAGCAGCAAAAGGCCATTCAAGCCTATACAATTGAGCACGATATAGGAGGTGGAATGCACCTGTCTCAAGCGCAGTGGAGAATGATTTCAACGTTGTGCAAGGTTCTGCTGCCCTTTGAACTTGCCACACGTGAAGTCAGTTCAGACACTGCCAGCCTGAGTCAGGTCATTCCCCTCATCAGGCTTTTGCAGAAGAAGCTGGAGACATTGAAGGAGGAGCTAACACGGAGCGATTCCGCTAGGCATGTGGGACTTGTGGATGGAGCCCTTAATTCGCTTAACAAGGATTCACTGGTGGTCAATCTGTTGAAATCAGAGCACTACATTTTGGCCACCGTGCTCGATCCTAGATTTAAAACCTACCTTGGATCTCTCTTTCCGGCAGACACAAGTCTGCTGGGGTTCAAAGACCTGCTGGTGAGAAAATTGTCAAGTCAAGCGGAACGCGACCTGTCAACATCTCCTCCTTCACATTCTCCCGCAACTGGGGGTGCGAGGAAAAGGCTCAGAATTCCGAGCCCACCCGCTGGCGGTGATGCAGGGCAGTCTGGAGCGACTGCTGATGCTGACATCTGGTCCGGACTGAAGGACCTGTCAACGATTACGGACATGTCGTCTACTGTCACTGCATATGATTCTCTCCCCATTGAAAGAATGGTGGAGGATTATATGAGTGACCGCATCCAAGTAGGCACGTCACACAGTCCGTACTTATACTGGCAGGAAAAAGAGGCAATTTGGAGGCCCTTGCACAAACTGGCTTTATTCTACCTAAGTTGCCCTCCCACAAGTGTGTACTCCGAAAGAGTGTTTAGTGCCGCCGCTCACCTTGTCAGCAATCGGCGTACGAGGTTACTTCCAGAAAATGTGGAGAAGATGATGTTCATTAAAATGAATTATAATCAATTCCTCCGTGGAGACATTGACCAGCAGCAATTGCCTCCACAAAGTACACAGGGAGCTGAGATGGTGGATTCCAGTGGGGACGAATTGATAATCTGTGAGGAGGGGGATGTACACGGTGATATATCGGAGGATGATGATGAGGTGGACATCTTGCCTCTGTAGAGCCAGTTTGTGCAAGGAGAGATTAATTGCTTCTTTTTTGGTGGGGGTCCAAACCAACCCGTCATTTCAGTCACAGTCGTGTGGCAGACCCTGTCACTGAAATGATGGGTTGGTTAAAGTGTGCATGTCCTGTTTATACAACATAAGGGTGGGTGGGAGGGCCCAAGGACAATTCCATCTTGCACCTCTTTTTTCTTTAATTTTTCTTTGCGTCATGTGCTGTTTGGGGAGTGTTTTTTGGAAGGGCCATCCTGCATGACACTGCAGTGCCACTCCTAGATGGGCCCGGTGTTTGTGTCGGCCACTAGGGTCGCTTATCTTACTCACACAGCTACCTCATTGCGCCTCTTTTTTTCTTTGCGTCATGTGCTGTTTGGGGAGTGTTTTTTGGAAGGACCATCCTGCGTGACACTGCAGTGCCACTCCTAGATGGGCCCGGTGTTTGTGTCGGCCACTAGGGTCGCTTATCTTACTCACACAGCTACCTCATTGCGCCTCTTTTTTTCTTTGCGTCATGTGCTGTTTGGGGAGTGTTTTTTGGAAGGGCCATCCTGCGTGACACTGCAGTGCCACTCCTAGATGGGCCCGGTGTTTGTGTCGGCCACTAGGGTCGCTTATCTTACTCACACAACTACCTCATTGCGCCTCTTTTTTTCTTTGCATCATGTGCTGTTTGGGGAGTGTTTTTTGGAAGGGCCATCCTGCGTGACACTGCAGTGCCACTCCTAGATGGGCCCGGTGTTTGTGTCGGCCACTAGGGTCGCTTAGCTTAGTCATCCAGCGACCTCGGTGCAAATTTTAGGACTAAAAATAATACTGTGAGGTGTGAGGTATTCAGAATAGACTGAAAATGAGTGGAAATTATGGTTTTTGAGGTTAATAATACTTTGGGATCAAAATGACCCCCAAATTCTATGATTTAAGCTGTTTTTTAGTGTTTTTTGAAAAAAACACCCGAATCCAAAACACACCCGAATCCGACAAAAAAAATTCGGTGAGGTTTTGCCAAAACGCGGTCGAACCCAAAACACGGCCGCGGAACCGAACCCAAAACCAAAACACAAAACCCGAAAAATTTCAAGTGCACATCTCTAATAGTTACCCCTTCAGATGTTTTTTTATTCTGTTTTGCTTTTCTTTTACTCACTCTGGGTACAAAAATTGGTTCCCCACCATTCCTTGCCACCTCACCCTCTTCTTCCTCATCAGTGGAAAGCACATCAAATCTGTTAGTAAGGATTACCTGCTCATCACCTTTCCTCTTTTTTTTTATTGTTACCGTTTTTCACCATTTGAAAGGCATCTTCCTTGTCTACAGAACTCCTTGTCCTTACTCCCACAAAAACTGGTCCCTGTTCTTTTCCCTGACCTTCTTTCTCATTCCTAGTTGTTTCCTCACTCTGCTCTCTCTCACTTTCCATATTGTGACTTGCCCAGGGGCACCTGCTGTAAGGATGACCATCCTCACCACACAAATTACATTTGACATTACTGCAATCCCTGAAAACATGTCCGATTTTCCCACATAATGTACATTTGGTAACATTACAATCACTGCTCATGTGTCAAAAATCCCCGCATTTGAAGCAGGTGCGGGGTTGCCCTGAATAAAAACATTGAACACAGTCTCGGCCTATATACGCAGCAGAAGGCACATGTATAAAACCTCTGTCTGTACTTTTTAATTGGACCATAGCTGACCACGCTCCCCCCCAAACTCCCATTGTAAAACCAACCTTGATTAAGTTGGACTGTACTGTACAGAATCTGGATAACCAGAACAATATATCCTGGGCAGGAATTGACTCGTTCCTGACCAAGATTGTCAGTTTAACTTTATCCTGTTTAGTGACCAAGTTTGTTTTGTAGCTACTGTAGGGTTCCACGGATCTGCATGCCTGCCACTTCGTCCAAAACGTCTGCAGTCCCTGATAGGACAGGAAGCTCACATCAAAATCTGGCGTCTTAACTGGATGGATGCAGGCATACAGATCCGAGGCATGGAACCCAAGGCTGAAAATCATTTGTAGGAACACTTCTTTAGTGGGAACTTCACCTGTTCCTGCCCATTTAAACTGTAAAAGATTTCTTCTTTTACTGACCTGACCAGGCCCGACCATTACAGGTGACACATTATTAATAACATTTGGCCTTGCAGCCACATTAGAATAAGACATTGTACCGGGAACAGGCTGTTCATTCACATTTCCAATAGCATTTGCATTAACCATATTTATATTGCTTAACCCTTCGCGCCTCTTTTGTTCCTGGCTAATCAATTCAGCAGCAGCCTTGACCCTGGCTGGGGCAGCCATCTGTCCATATACAGACTGAATAATGTCTTTACCACCGTCTGATAGAGTACTTTTATCTAGTGCTGGCATACCCTGTGCTGTACTGCAGGATTGCACAGTGTTCCCACCAGCATTAACCCCCAGTGCCTCCCCAGTCACTGGCACATTACTGACATTTGCCGATTTACTTTGTACACCAACCTTTAACTTTATTTTCTCTGCATTTGTGGCCAACATTAGTTCTGCTTTAATTACCTCCATGCGCAATTGGAAGTCTGTGCGCTTTTCCTCTTCCTCAAGCTCATCCATGGCAGCCATCACTACAGAAGGAGGCCCCACTGCTGGGGGAGCAGGACCAAGCTGAGCTGCTGCTGATGTGGTAGGCACCTCTGATCCCGCATGGACAGGTACACCTGCATTCTCCTGCACACCACTGTCAGTCTCCAGATCAGTCAGTAGGCCAGGGTGTGCACTGCTTTCTGTCCTCAGTGGAGCCTCGGTGATCATGCTCTGGACACCACACCCTTCTGCTTCCTGAGAGCTCATCTGCATAGACACTTGCAACACCTGAGCTGCAGCTTGATCAGGTAACTCATGCTCTGCTGCTTGATCAGGTAACTCTTGCACTGCTGCTTGATCAGGTAACTCTTGCACTGCTGCTTGTGCTGCCATTTCTTTGTCTTTTCTCTCTTGCCGCTTTTCATGCAGCTTGCTTTTTACCTTATCCAGGTCTTTAGAAAGTGACTTGATGGCTTCTCTCAGCACAGGTCTTTCCCATTTAAAGCAAGAGTATCTTCTCTTTTTCTTATCAGCGATTCTTGCACTTATTCTTTTTGATTCTTTCTGCAGCTCCTCCACACTGAGGCTGTCAAAAGTCTCTTCCTCATCATCAGTACTTCCAGAAGACTCAGGCACATTCTCTTTGGCATCAAAGGGCTTCATCCCCTCCCCCACTACTTCACTGTCCATAGGGCAGACAGCGGCTGCTGCCACTCCACCCCATGTTACAGCACATGGGGGTGCACCCTCGGACAGTTTGGGGGGATTTGAAGGCTCTAGTTCCTTCACTAGAGCCACACCGACAGGGCTGGTAGCAGCCACCACCTCTCGATCCTGTGTTTCCTTACACAGGAGAGCAGCACCCTCCGGTATGTTATGGGGAACTGACTGCAACTCCAGTTGCCTCACTGAATCCGCACCATTAGCACTGCCACTGCTGCCTCTTCTGGATGTCCCCGACTGGCCAGCCGCACAATCTGTCAGGGCACTGGAAGTCTTTAGTCTGGCTGTTGGTTTAGGGCCCGAGCCATGGCCTGCACTCAGGGAGGTCTCTCCCCCAGGAGGATCCATCCCCCTGGGGAAGCCAGCAGGGAAACTCCCTGCAGCACAATATCACAGCTACCACTGATGGAGCTCTCCTGCACACACCTGCTCACAGCACATAGAAACACAAAGGGGCGGTGACAGTATGTGAGGAGGGGAATGGAGGCAGCAGGAAGCCACAGACTGAGAGTTATATAGTGGGAGGAGCAGGGTCCCCAGCAGCACAGAGTATATCAGGAGATGAGTGATGTGTCAGTGAGGACAGGGCTGCATGTGACAGGGGCAGTGACATGATGTGAGGAGGGGAATGGAGGCAGCAGGAAGCCACAGACTGAGAGTTATATAGTGGGAGGAGCTGGATCCCCAGCAGCACAGAGTATATCAGGAGATGAGTGATGTGTCAGTGAGGACAGGGCTGCATGTGACAGGGGCAGTGACAGGATGTGAGGAGGGGAATGGAGGCAGCAGGAAGCCACAGACTGAGAGTTATATAGTGGGAGGAGCAGGGTCCCCAGCAGCACAGAGTATATCAGGAGATGAGTGATGTGTCAATGAGGACAGGGCTGCATGTGACAGGGGCAGTGACATGATGTGAGGAGGGGAATGGAGGCAGCAGGAAGCCACAGACTGAGAGTTATATAGTGGGAGGAGCAGGGTCCCCAGCAGCACAGAGTATATCAGGAGATGAGTGATGTGTCAGTGAGGACAGGGCTGCATGTGACAGGGGCAGTGACATGATGTGAGGAGGGGAATAGAGGCAGCAGGAAGCCACAGACTGAGAGTTATATAGTGGGAGGAGCAGGGTCCCCAGCAGCACAGAGTATATCAGGAGATGAGTGATGTGTCAGTGAGGACAGGGCTGCATGTGACAGGGGCAGTGACATGATGTGAGGAGGGGAATGGAGGCAGCAGGAAGCCACAGACTGAGAGTTATATAGTGGGAGGAGCAGGGTCCCCAGCAGCACAGAGTATATCAGGAGATGAGTGATTTGTCAGTGAGGACAGGGCTGCATGTGACAGGGGCAGTGACATGATGTGAGGAGGGGAATGGAGGCAGCAGGAAGACACAGACTGAGAGTTATATAGTGGGAGGAGCAGGGTCCCCAGCAGCACAGAGTATATCAGGAGATGAGTGATGTGTCAGTGAGGACAGGTCTGCATGTGACAGGGGCAGTGACATGATGTGAGGAGGGGAATGGAGGCAGCAGGAAGCCACAGACTGAGAGTTATATAGTAGGAGGAGCAGGGTCCCCAGCAGCACAGAGTATATCAGGAGATGAGTGATGTGTCAGTGAGGACAGGGCTGCATGTGACAGGGGCAGTGACATGATGTGAGGAGGGGAATGGAAGCAGCAGGAAGTCACAGCCTGAGAGTTATATAGTGGGAGGAGCAGGGTCCCCAGCAGCACAGAGTATATCAGGAAATGTTTCATTTATTTAAAACTTGCATCAAAATTTACAATATATACAGAATAAAACAAATAAATATATAAATACATTATACAAAAAAATAATAATAATAATAATAATAATAATAATAATGATTAACAAAGAGAACTCAAATTTACATTCCTTGAATAAATAAGATACACTGTATATATAAATATTTAGAAATAATACTCCAAACCAACCACCACCCTCACCAACACTCCACCCAAATCTACACACTTATGTTTAAGAAAAACTGAGCAAAGCTAGTTAAATGTATGCAAACCTATTCCATAAAACATGAAAGTACTCAAAATCTATGGGATGTGAAATGAAGAAAAGACCCTAAAGCTAGATTTAGAGAGGACTTCTACCACCCACTCAAGGGGGTTTCAGGTGGCCCCACCAACGAGACCACCTGACAGCATCCATCCTCTCCTTATCCAGAACCATCATCCTTTCCACCTCGTGCAGAATTAAATCCACCACCACTTCACAGGGAAGGACTTTATTTCTTATGGACACCTGACACCGTGCCATCCAAGTGCGATATCTACTGTAACTGCTAAACTGACTAAAAAAAATGGTGGTCAAATTAAATCTACCATATCTTTTGAATGCTCCATAAGCCCACTCAGGGTAACTAAGCCCCGAAAGGCACGGGATACGTAAAGCTCTTGAAACTCTCTTGTAAATTTCTACGTTAAAGGGGCACCTGATCAATAAATGGTCCATTGTCTCCACCTCCCCTAGACATTCCTCCCGTGGACAACCACGATCACTGGCATTTCTCCACATCATGTTCCCCTTTACGTAAAGCTTCCCGTGGAAAGAAAGCCAAGCAATATCTCTGAACTTCAGCGGTATTCTCTCCGAATTAATCAGAGCCAACCCTGCTGAAGCGACATCACTCGGGCAATCCCTTAGTGACAGCGGAACATGAAAGTGGGTTCGCAAAATCCTCTCCCCCAACTCCTTCCTGGAAAGACTTTTGACTTCCCCCACTTCCAGTCCCCAACGCTTTATCACTTTCAAGCACTGGATAACGTAGATCGGGAGATACCCATGCCGAATTTGGGGACTCTTCACTTGGCCCCCTTCTAACCAAAACCTGAGGAAGGGAGACACCCAGATCTCAAAGCCACTTACCCATCGAGGGGGAGTCTCTAACAGTAGGCTCCCAAAATTAAGTTTTACAAAGGTTGTTACAAAAAAGACCACAGGGTTGACCATACTCAAACCCCCGTCTTTCCTCGACTTATAAGTGATGCCCCTCTTGACTTTATTTATTCTGTTCCCCCAAAGTAACATAAAGAACAGAGAGTTCAATTTGGTCCATAAAGATTGAGGCAAGAAGCACACATAGCTGACGTACAGAAAGATCGGGATCAGGTAGGTTTTGCACAAGTCAACCTTTTCCCTGTAAGAGAATTTCCATCTCTTCCAGCTCTCTACTTTCCGGGCAGCATTTTCCAGAGTTTTCTCCCAATTTAAAGTGGCATAGTCACCATGGTCGAAACAGATGCCTAAAATCTTTATCTGTGAACTGGCCAGGGGGAGGCTGTCCGGAAGGCAGAATTCCTCGCCTTCCTCCCCCATCCAGAAAACGTCACACTTCTCATGGTTTATTCTGGAGCATGAAGCTTCAGAGTATTCACAGATGAGATTTTCTACTTCACGTGCCTCTGCCACTGATGACAGAACCACTGTGACATCATCTGCGTAAGCCACTACCTTCAGAGGGAACTCCGGTCCCAGCTGCACTCCTCCTACTGCACCGTTCTCTTCCCTTCTGATGAAGGGATCGATCGCGAATACATATAGAAGGGGGCTCAGGGGGCATCCCTGACGAACACCAGAGCTCACGCCAAAGGTAGGTCCTACCCAACCATTAACAAGTGGGAAGCTCTCGGCCTGACTGTATATTGTTCTTAGCCAATTCACCACCCTGACTGGAAAACCATACCTTTCAAGCAAGGCCCACAGGTACTCATGATTTACTCTGTCAAAAGCCTTAGACTGATCTAATGCCAGCAAGTACTTTCCCCATTTCTCAGCACGGCACCGCTCTATGGCCTCCCGGACGCCAAGGACTGCACTAAAGGTGCTGCGGCCCTTCACAGTACAGTGCTGAGATGGAGAAAGCAGTTGTTCAGAAAATTCCAACAACCTATTAAAAAGTACTTTTGCCAAAATCTTTCTATCTGTATTGAGAAGGGCGATGGGGCGCCAGTTCTCAATGCGAGATGGATCCTTACCTTTGGACAACAATATGAGAGCAGATAACCTCATAGAAGGAGGGAGAATTCCCTCGTCCAGGCACTCATTATATACTTCTACAAGGCGGGGAATCAAGAGGTCTGCAAAAGCTATATAAAACTCAGATGTTAAGCCATCTGGGCCTGGAGACTTCTTTAAATTTAACCCATCAATCGCCTTCCTGATTTCCTCTGCTGTCACATTATTACCCAAAGTTTCAAAAGAGGGATCTGGGTTACGAAGACCAGGAGTCTCCCTTAGAAATGTTTCCATCCTCTCTCTGATAAGTGGCTGCTCAGACAAAAGATCGGAGTAATAGGATCCAATAACATTCAGGATACCTTCCTTGTCCTCTTGAAGGACACCCTGTCTGTCATACAGACCCCTCACCTCCTTCACCTCAACTGATTTTCCACAGCTCTGGTAGGGATCAGGTGAGTGGTACTTTCCAAAATCCCTCTCCAGAACCAAGGAATCCAGTCGGTTATACTGATATTCCTTCATCTGAGCCTTCACCTGGGAGATTTCCCCACTATCTCCACACTCAGAGATTAAGAAATCTAATTTCCTTCTCAGGTTCTGATAGATATTCCGTCTTATCAAGTTCTTTTTTGCTACCAGCCTACGGAAGAATCTCCGAATTCTCTTTTTAGTATCTTCCCACCACTCAGATCTACTCCAACCCGCCTCCAAAAGTGTTTCCTGGGATTGAAAGAAGTCTCTAAAGGAATGTCTAACCCTTTCTTCCTTTAGGAGCTCAGAGCTCAAGCGCCATAGGCCCCGTCCTTTCTGAGTAGCTTTTGAAGCATTCAAAGTAATAGAGAGAAAAGCGTTATCAGAGAACTCTACTAGCTTTACCTCTGGAGGCAAAGTTTTCGAAGTTTCCTTAACAAAAAACCTATCTATCCTTGACCTACGACTACCACTAAAATAGGTGTAACACGTGAGGTCTGGGAAATGGCGAACATGCACATCCACCAGACCGGCCTGTCTAACCATGCTAACTAAAAAATTGGAATCAGGACCCAGTGTTGTCCTTGAACCTCCCCTGTCTTTTGGCCTGATAATGGTGTTGAAATCACCTCCAAAGACAATCTGTTGGGCCGTAAAAAGGAACGGTTTTATCTCCCTGAAGAGACATTTCCTGTCCCATGAAGACTGTGGCCCATAAATGTTAATGAGTCTCAGGTCATGTCCCCTCAGGTTGACATCCAAAATCATACACCTACCTGCCTGTAATTCTATAACCTTGTGCACGGTTACCATACCAGTAAAAAGTACTGCCACCCCACCGTACGGCTCGGCCGCAAGAGACCAGTAAGAAGGCCCACGCCTCCACTCACGCTTCACCTTGTGGAGAGTGTCCAACTTAGTAATTCTAGTCTCTTGCAAAAATAAAAAGTCAATCTCAATCGTATTGAAAAAATCAAAGGCCAGAAAACGAGCACGTTCGGAAATTACGGAAGCCACATTAATGGTGGCACATCGTATGGGTTGGGGATCCATGTTTCTTTTGGTTATAGAAGCAGAACCTTGCTCACTTTTCCTTTACATCTTTCCCTGACCCCATATTTGAAGGCCCGGATCCTTGTGTCTCTTTCCCTTTGGGAGGGGTTTCCCTCTCCCCAATGACACCCAACATGCCATCCCCCTTGCCTAACCCTTGGGACAGGCCATCCTTACTCTGTGAGGGTCCAGGATCTGGTGGTTTACGCTCAGACCTGTGTGTCAAGCCTGGAACCCCCAGTGAATCACATGCAGGTGCCCCACTTGGCTTAATTATTGAACCAGAAGAGTCCATGTTAATCTCTTCTTCCTCCACCTCTTGATTCTCCTCTATTACCATTTCATCAATAGGAGTATGCCCGTTTCCAACCTCTGAATCCCTGGCCACCTCTTTTTCCACCAACTCTGTGCCCATGGGGTCCCATTCTAGACCCTCCTGTACCTCCTCCCCTCCGCTTTCTCCACTATCATCCTCTACCAGTACTTGTTCTTTCTTTTTCCTTCTTTTACTTTTACCCTTTTCAATAGTTACCCCTTCAGATGTTTTTTTATTCTGTTTTGCTTTTCTTTTACTCACTCTGGGTACAAAAATTGGTTCCCCACCATTCCTTGCCACCTCACCCTCCTCTTCCTCATTAGTGGAAAGCACATCAAATCTGTTAGTAAGGATTACCTGCTCATCATCACCTTTCCTCTTTTTTTTTTGTTACCGTTTTTCAACATTTGAAAGGCATCTTCCTTGTCTACAGAACTCCTTGTCCTTACTCCCACAAAAACTGGTCCCTGTTCTTTTCCCTGACCTTCTTTCTCATTCCTAGTTGTTTCCTCCCTCTGCTCTCTCTCACTTTCCATATTGTGACTTGCCCAGGGGCACCTGCTGTAAGGATGGCCATCCTCACCACACAAATTACATTTGACATTACTGCAATCCCTGGAAACATGTCCAATTTTCCCACATAATGTACATTTGGTAACATTACAATCACTGCTCATGTGTCGAAAATCCCCGCATTTGAAGCAGGTGCAGGGTTGCCCTGAATAAAAACATTGAACACGGTCTCGGCCTATATACGCAGCAGAAGGCACATGTATAAAACCTCTGTCTGTACTTTTTAATTGGACCATGGCTGACCACGCTCCCCCCCAAACTCCCATTGTAAAGCCAACCTTGATCAAGTTGGACTGTACTGTACAGAATCTGGATAACCAGAACAATATATCCTGGGCAGGAATTGACTCGTTCCTAACCAAGATTGTCAGTTTAACGTTATCCTGTTTAGTGACCAAGTTTGTTTTGTAGCTACTGTAGGGTGCCACGGATCTGCATGCCTGCCACTTCCTCCAAAACGTCTGCAGTCCCTGATAGGACAGGAAGCTCACATCAAAATCTGGCGTCTTAACTGGATGGATGCAGGCATACAGATCCGAGGCATGGAACCCAAGGCTGAAAATCATTTGTAGGAACACTTCTTTAGTGGGAACTTCACCTGTTCCTGCCCATTTAAACTGTAAAAGATTTCTTCATTTACTGACCTGACCAGGCCCGACCATTACAGGTGACACATTATTAATAACATTTGGCCTTGCAGCCACGTTAGAATAAGACATTGTAGCGGGAACAGGCTGTTCATTCACATTTCCAATAGCATTTGCATTAACCACATTTATATTGCTTAACCCTTCGCGCCTCTTTTGTTCCTGGCTAATCAATTCAGCAGCAGCCTTGACCCTGGCTGGGGCAGCCATCTGTCCATATACAGCCTGAAAAATGTCTTTACCACCGTCTGATAGAGTACTTTTATCTAGTGCTGGTATACCCTGTGCTGTACTGCAGGATTGCACAGTGTCCCCACCAGCATTAACCCCCAGAGCCTCCCCAGTCACTGGCACATTACTGACATTTGCTGATTTACTTTTAACACCAACCTTTAACTTTATTTTCTCTGCATTTGTGGCCAACATTAGTTCTGCTTTAATTACCTCCATGCGCAATTGGAAGTCTGTGCGCTTTTCCTCTTCCTCAAGCTCATCCATGGCAGCCATCACTACAGAAGGAGGCCCCACTGCTGGGGGAGCAGGACCAAGCTGAGCTGCTGCTGATGTGGTAGGCACCTCTGATCCCGCATGGTGCAGCACTCCTGCATTCTCCTGCACACCACTGTCAGTCTCCAGATCAGTCAGTAGGCCGGGGTGTGCACTGCTTTCTGTCCTCACTGGAGCCTCGGTGATCATGCTCTGGACACCACACCCTTCTGCTTCTTGAGAGCTCATCTGCATAGACACTTGCAACACCTGAGCTGCTGCTTGATCAGGTAACTCATGCACTGCTGCTTGATCAGGTAACTCATGCACTGCTGCTTGATCAGGTAACTCTTGCACTGCTGCTTGATCAGGTAACTCTTGCACTGCTGCTTGTGCTGCCATTTCTTTGTGTTTTCTCTCTTGCCGCTTTTCATGCAGCTTGCTTTTTACCTTATCCAGGTCTTTAGAAAGTGACTTGATGGCTTCTCTCAGCACAGGTCTTTCCCATTTAAAGCAAGAGTATCTTCTCTTTTTCTTATCAGCGATTCTTGCACTTATTCTTTTTGATTCTTTCGCAGCTCCTCCACACTGAGGCTGTCAAAAGTCTCTTCCTCATCATCAGTACTTCCAGGAGACTCAGGCACATTCTCTTTGGCATCAAAGGGCTTCATCCCCTCCCCCACTACTTCACTGTCCATAGGGCAGACAGCGGCTGCTGCCACTCCACCCCATGTTACAGCACATGGGGGAGCACCCTCGGACAGTTTGGGGGGATTTGAAGGCTCTAGTTCCTTCACTAGAGCCACACCGACAGGGCTGGTAGCAGCCACCACCGCTCGATCCTGTGTTTCCTCACACAGGAGAGCAGCACCCTCCGGTATGTTATGGGGAACTGACTACTACTCCAGTTGCCTCACTGAATCCGCACCATTAGCACTGCCACTGCTGCCTCTTCTGGATGTCCCCGACTGGCCAGCCGCACAATCTGTCAGGGCACTGGAAGTCTTTAGTCTGGCTGTTGGTTTAGGGCCCGAGCCATGGCCTGCACTCAGGGAGCTCTCTCCCCCAGGAGGATCCATCCCCCTGGGGAAGCCAGCAGGGAAACTCCCTGCAACACGATATCACAGCTACCACTGATGGAGCTCTCCTGCACACACCTGCTCACAGCACACAGAAGCACAAAGGGGCGGTGACAGGATGTGAGGAGGGGAATGGAGGCAGCAGGAAGTCACAGACTGAGAGTTATATAGTGGGAGGAGCAGGGTCCCCAGCAGCACAGAGTATATCAGGAGATGAGTGATGTGTCAGTGAGGACAGGGCTGCATGTGACAGGGGCAGTGACATGATGTGAGGAGGGGAATGGAAGCAGCAGGAAGTCACAGCCTGAGAGTTATATAGTGGGAGGAGCAGGGTCCCCAGCAGCACAGAGTATATCAGGAGATGAGTGATGTGTCAGTGAGGACAGGGCTGCATGTGACAGGGCAGTGACATGATGTGAGGAGGGGAATGGAGGCAGCAGGAAGCCACAGACTGAGAGTTATATAGTGGGAGGAGCAGGGTCCCCAGCAGCACAGAGTATATAAGGAGATGAGTGATGTGTCAGTGAGGACAGGGCTGCATGTGACAGGGGCAGTGACATGATGTGAGGAGGGGAATGGAAGCAGCAGGAAGTCACAGCCTGAGAGTTATATAGTGGGAGGAGCAGGGTCCCCAGCAGCACAGAGTATATCAGGAGATGAGTGATGTGTCAGTGAGGACAGGGCTGCATGTGACAGGGCAGTGACATGATGTGAGGAGGGGAATGGAGGCAGCAGGAAGCCACAGACTGAGAGTTATATAGTGGGAGGAGCAGGGTCCCCAGGAGCACAGAGTATATCAGGAGATGAGTGATGTGTCAGTGAGGACAGGGCTGCATGTGACAGGGGCAGTGACATGATGTGAGGAGGGGAATGGAGGCAGCAGGAAGCCACAGACTGAGAGTTATATAGTGGGAGGAGCAGGTTCCCCAGCAGCACAGAGTATATCAGGAGATGAGTGATGTGTCAGTGAGGACAGGGCTGCATGTGACAGGGGCAGTGACATGATGTGAGGAGGGGAATGAAGGCAGCAGGAAGCCACAGACTGAGAGTTATATAGTGGGAGGAGCAGGGTCCCCAGCAGCACAGAGTATATCAGGAAATGTTTTATTTATTTAAAACTTGCATCAAAATTTACAATATATACAGAATAAAACAAATAAATACTTTATACAAAAAATAATAATAATAATAATAATAATAATAATAATAATAATGATGATTAACAAACAGAACTCAAATTTACATTCCTTAAATAAATAATATATACTGTATATATAAATATTCAGAAATAATACTCCAAACCAACCACCACCCTCACCAACACTCCACCCAAATCTACACACTTATGTTTAAGAAAAACTGAGCAAAGCTAGTTAGATGTATGCAAACCTATTCCATAAAACATGAAAGTACTCAAAATCTATGGGATGTGAAATGAAGAAAAGACCCTAAAGCTAGATTTAGAGAGGACTTCTACCACCCACTCAAGGGGGTTTCAGGTGGCCCCACCAACGAGACCACCTGACAGCATCCATCCTCTCCTTATCCAGAACCATCATCCTTTCCACTTCGTGCAGAATTAAATCCACCACCACTTCACAGGGAAGGACTTTATTTCTTATGGACACCTGACACCGTGCCATCCAAGTGTGATATCTAACTGCTAAACTGACTAAAAAAATGGTGGTCAAATTAAATCTACCATATCTTTTGAATGCTCCATAAGCCCACTCAGGGTAACTAAGCCCCGAAAGGCACGGGATACGTAAAGCTCTTGAAACTCTCTTGTAAATTTCTACGTTAAAGGGGAACCTGATGAAGAAATGGTCCATTGTCTCCACCTCCCCTAGACATTCCTCCCGTGGACAACCACGATCACTGGCATTTCTCCACATCATGTTCCCCTTTACGTAAAGCTTCCCGTGGAAAGAAAGCCAAGCAATATCTCTGAACTTCAGCGGTATTCTCTCCGAATTAATAAGAGCCAACCCTGCTGAAGCGACATCGCTCTGGCAATCCCTTAGTGACAGCGGAACATGAAAGTGGGTTCGCAAAATCCTCTCCCCCAACTCCTTCCTGGAAAGACTTTTGACTTCCCCCACTTCCAGTCCCCAATGCTTTATCACTTTCAAGCACTGGATAACGTAGATCGGGAGATACCCATGCCGAATTTGGGGACTCTTCACTTGGCCTCCTTCTAACCAAAACCTGAGGAAGGGAGACACCCAGATATCAAAGCCCCTTACCCATCGAGGGGGAGTCTCTAACAGTAGGCTCCCAAAAATTAAGTTTTACAATGGTTGTTACAAGAAAGACCACAGGGTTGACCATACTCAAACCCCGTCTTTCCTCGACTTATAAGTGATGCCCCTCTTGACTATATTTATTCTGTTCCCCCAAAGTAACATAAAGAACAGAGAGTTCAATTTGGTCCATAAAGATTGAGGCAAGAAGCACACATAGCTGACGTACAGAAAGATCGGGATCAGGTAGGTTTTGCACAAGTCAACCTTTTCCCTGTAAGAGAATTTCCATCTCTTCCAGCTCTCTACTTTCCGGGCAGCATTTTCCAGAGTTCTCTCCCAATTTAGAGTGGCGTAGTCACCATGGTCGAAACAGATGCCTAAAATCTTTATCTGTGAACTGGCCGGGGGGAGGCTGTCCGGAAGGCAGAATTCCTCGCCTTCCTCCCCCATCCAGAAAACGTCACACTTCTCATGGTTTATTCTGGAGCATGAAGCTTCAGAGTATTCACAGATGAGATTTTCTACTTCACGTGCCTCTGCCACTGATGACAGAACCACTGTGACATCATCTGCGTAAGCCACTACCTTCAGAGGGAACTCCGGTCCCAGCTGCACTCCTCCCACTGCACGGTTCTCTACCCTTCTGATGAAGGGTTCGATCGCGAATACATATAGAAGGGGGCTCAGGGGGCATCCCTGACGAACACCAGAGCTCACGCCAAAGGTAGGACCTACCCAACCATTAACAAGTGGGAAGCTCTCGGCCTGACTGTATATTGTTCTTAGCCAATTCACCACCCTGACTGGAAAACCATACCTTTCAAGCAAGGCCCACAGGTACTCATGATTTACTCGGTCAAAAGCCTTAGACTGATCTAATGCCAGCAAGTACTTTCCCCATTTCTCAGCACGGCACTGCTCTATGGCCTCCCGGACGCCAAGGACTGCACTAAAGGTGCTGCGGCCCTTCACAGTACAGTGCTGAGATGGAGAAAGCAGTTGTTCAGAAAATTCCAACAACCTATTAAAAAGTACTTTTGCCAAAATCCTTCTATCTGTATTGAGAAGGGCGATGGGGCGCCAGTTCTCAATGCGAGATGGATCCTTACCTTTGGACAACAATATGAGAGCAGATAACCTCATAGAAGGAGGGAGAATTCCCTCGTCCAGGCACTCATTATATACTTCTACAAGGCGGGGAATCAAGAGGTCTGCAAAAGCTATATAAAACTCAGATGCTAACCCATCTGGGCCTGGAGACTTCTTTAAATTTAACCCACCAATCGCCTTCCTGATTTCCGCTGCTGTAACATTATTACCCAAAGTTTCAAAAGAGGCATCTGGGTTACGAAGACCAGGAGTCTCCCTTAGAAATGTTTCCATCCTTTCTCTGGTAAGTGGCTGCTGGTACCTGGTGTTATGTGTGACAGGGCTCTACCTGGTACAATGTATAAGAGAGGGCTTTACCTGGCATAATGTGTGACAGGGGCTCTACCTGGTGTTATGTGTGACAGGGGCTTTACTTGGCGTAATGTGTGATGGGAGCTCTACCTGGTGTAATGTGTGACAGGGACTCTGCCTGGTGTAATGTGTGACAGGGGCTTTACTTGGCGTAATGTGTGATGGGGGCTCTACCTGGCGTAATGTGTGATGAGCGCTTTACTTGGCGTAATGTGTGACAGGGGCTCTGCCTGGTGTAATGTGTGACAGGGGCTGTGCCTGGTGTAATGTGTGGCAGGGGCTCTACCTGGCGTAATGTGTGACAGGGGCTGTACCTGCTGTAATGTGTGACAGGGGCTCTACCTGGTGTAATGTGTGACAGGGGCTCTACCTGGCGTAATGTGTGACAGGGACTCTGCCTGGTGTAATGTGTGACAGGGACTCTGCCTGGTGTAATGTGTGACAGGGGCTCTGCCTGGTGTAATGTGTGACAGGGACTCTGCCTGGTGTAATGTGTGAAAGGGACTCTGCCTGGCGTAATGTGTTACAGGGGCTCTGCCTGGCGTAATGTGTGACAAGGGCTTTACTTGGCGTAATGTGTGATGGGGGCTCTACCTGGCGTAATGTGTGACAGGGACTCTACCTGGTGTAATGTGTGACAGGGGCTCTGCCTGGTGTAATGTGTGACAGGGACTCTGCCTGGTGTAATGTGTGACAGGGGCTGTACCTGGTGTAATGTGTGACAGGGGCTCTACCTGGTGTAATGTGTGACAGGGGCTCTGCCTGGTGTAATGTGTGACAGGGACTCTGCCTGGTGTAATGTGTGACAGGGGCTCTGCCTGGTGTAATGTGTGACAGGGACTCTGCCTGGTGTAATGTGTGACAGGGGCTTTGCCTGGTGTAATGTGTGGCAGGGGCTCTATCTGGCGTAATGTGTGACAGGAGCTCTGCCTGGTGAAATGTGTAACAGGGGCTCTACCTGGAGTAATGTGTGACAGGGGCTCTGTCTGGTGTAATGTGTGACAGGGGCTGTACCTGGTGTAATGTGTGACAGGGGCTCTACCTGGCGTAATGTGTGAAAGGGGCTCTGCCTGGTGTAATGTGTGGCAGGGGCTCTACCTGGCGTAATGTGTGACAGGGACTCTGCCTGGTGTAATGTGTGACAGGGGCTCTACCTGGTGTAATGTGTGACAGGGGCTGTACCTGGTGTAATGTGTAACAGGGGCTGTACCTGGTGTAATGTGTGACAGGGGCTCTGCCTGGTGTAATGTGTGACAGGGGCTCTACCTGGTGTAATGTGTGGCAGGGGCTCTGCCTGGTGTAATGTGTGACAGGGGCTCTGCCTGGTGTAATGTGTGACAGGGGCTGTACCTGGTGTAATGTGTGACAGGGGCTGTACCTGGTGTAATGTGTGACAGGGGCTCTGCCTGGTGTAATGTGTGACAGGGGCTGTACCTGGTGTAATGTGTGACAGGGGCTGTACCTGGTGTAATGTATGACAGGGGCTCTACCTGGTGTAATGTGTGACAGGGGCTCTACCTGGTGTAATGTGTGACAAAGGTTCTACCTGGTGTAATGTGTGACAGGGGCTCTACCTGGTGTAATGTGTGACAGAGGTTCTACCTGGTGTAATGTGTGACAGAGGTTCTACCTGGTGTAATGTGTGACAGGGGCTCTACCTGGTGTAATGTGTGACAGGGGCTCTACCTGGTGTAATGTGTGACAGGGCCTCTACCTGGTGTAATGTGTGACAGAGGTTCTACCTGGTGTAATGTGTGACAGGGGCTGTACCTGGTGTAATGTGTGACAGAGGTTCTACCTGGTGTAATGTGTGACAGGGGCTCTACCTGGTGTAATGTGTGGCTGGGGCTGTACCTGGTGTAATGTGTGACAGAGGTTCTACCTGGTGTAATGTGTGACAGAGGTTCTACCTGGTGTTATGTGTGACAGGGGCTCTACCTGGTGTAATGTGTGACAGGGGCTCTACCTGAAGTAATGTGTGACAGGGGCTGTACCTGGTGTAATGTGTGACAGGGGCTCTACCTGGTGTAATGTGTGACAGGGGCTCTACCTGGTGTAATGTGTGACAGAGGTTCTACCCGGTGTAATGTGTGACAGGGGCTCTACCTGGTGTAATGTGTGACAGAGGTTCTACCTGGTGTAATGTGTGACAGAGGTTCTACCTGGTGTTTTGTGTGACAGGGGCTCTACCTGGTGTAATGTGTGACAGGGGCTGTACCTGGTGTAATGTGTAACAGGGGCTGTACCTGGTGTAATGTGTGACAGGGGCTCTGCCTGGTGTAATGTGTGACAGGGGCTCTACCTGGTGTAATGTGTGGCTGGGGCTGTACCTGGTGTAATGTGTGACAGAGGTTCTACCTGGTGTTATGTGTGACAGGGGCTCTACCTGGTGTAATGTGTGACAGGGGCTGTACCTGGTGTAATGTGTAACAGGGGCTGTACCTGGTGTAATGTGTGACAGGGGCTCTGCCTGGTGTAATGTGTGATAGGGGCTCTACCTGGTGTAGTGTGTGGCAGGGGCTCTGCCTGGTGTAATGTGTGACAGGGGCTCTGCCTGGTGTAATGTGTGACAGGGGCTGTACCTGGTGTAATGTGTGACAGGGCTGTACCTGGTGTAATGTGTGACAGGGGCTCTGCCTGGTGTAATGTGTGACAGGGGCTGTACCTGGTGTAATGTGTGACAGGGGCTGTACCTGGTGTAATGTATGACAGGGGCTCTATCTGGTGTAATGTGTGACAGGGGCTCTACCTGGTGTAATGTGTGACAGAGGTTCTACCTGGTGTGATGTGTGACAGGGGCTGTACCTGGTGTAATGTGTGACAGAGGTTCTACCTGGTGTAATGTGTGACAGGGGCTCTACCTGGTGTAATGTGTGGCTGGGGCTGTACCTGGTGTAATGTGTGACAGAGGTTCTACCTGGTGTAATGTGTGACAGAGGTTCTACCTGGTGTTATGTGTGACAGGGGCTCTACCTGGTGTAATGTGTGACAGGGGCTCTACCTGGTGTAATGTGTGACAGGGGCTGTACCTGGTGTAATGTGTGACAGGGGCTCTACCTGGTGTAATGTGTGACAGGGGCTCTACCTGGTGTAATGTGTGACAGAGGTTCTACCCGGTGTAATGTGTGACAGGGGCTCTACCTGGTGTAATGTGTGACAGAGGTTCTACCTGGTGTAATGTGTGACAGAGGTTCTACCTGGTGTAATGTGTGACAGGGGCTCTACCTGGTGTAATGTGTGACAAGGGCTCTACCTGGTGTAATGTGTGGCAGGGGCTCTACCTGGTGTAATGTGTGACAGGGGCTGTACCTGGTGTAATGTGTGACAGGGGCTTTACCTGGTGTAATGTGTGGCAGGGGCTGTACCTGGTGTAATGTGTGACAGGGGCTGTACCTGGTGTAATGTGTGACAGGGGCTCTACCTGGTGTAATGTGTTACAGAGATTCTACCTGGTGTAATGTGTGACAGGGGCTCTACCTGGTGTAATGTGTGACAGAGGTTCTACCTGGTGTAATGTGTGACAGAGGTTCTACCTGGTGTAATGTGTGACAGGGGCTTTACCTGGTGTAATGTGTGACAGGGGCTCTATCTGGTGTAATGTGTGACAGGGCCTACACCTGGTGTAATGTGTGACAGAGGTTCTACCTGGTGTAATGTGTGGCTGGGGCTGTACCTGGTGTAACGTGTGACAAAGGTTCTACATGGTGTTATGTGTGACAGGGGCTCTACCTGTTGTAATGTGTGACAGGGGCTCTGCCTGGTGTAATGTGTGACAGGGGCTCTGCCTGGTGTAATGTGTGACAGGGGCTGTACCTGGTGTAATGTGTGACAGGGGCTCTACCTGGTGTAATGTGTGACAGGGGCTGTACCTGGTGTAATGTGTGACAGGGGCTGTGCCTGGTGTAATGTGTGGCAGGGGCTCTACCTGGTGTAATGTGTGACAGGGGCTCGGCTGGGGCTGTACCTGGTGTAATGTGTGACAGAGGTTCTACCTGGTGTAATGTGTAACAGAGGTTCTACCTGGTGTTATGTGTGACAGGGGCTCTACCTGGTGTAATGTGTGACAGGGGCTGTACCTGGTGTAATGTGTAACAGGGGCTGTACCTGGTGTAATGTGTGACAGGGGCTCTGCCTGGTGTAATGTGTGACAGGGGCTCTACCTGGTGTAGTGTGTGGCAGGGGCTCTGCCTGGTGTAATGTGTGACAGGGGCTCTGCTTGGTGTAATGTGTGACAGGTGCTCTACCTGGTGTAATGTGTGACAGGGGCTGTACCTGGTGTAATGTGTGACAGGGGCTCTGCCTGGTGTAATGTGTGACAGGGGCTGTACCTGGTGTAATGTGTGACAGGGGCTGTACCTGGTGTAATGTATGACAGGGGCTCTACCTGGTGTAATGTGTGACAGGGGCTCTACCTGGTGTAATGTGTGACAGAGGTTCTACCTGGTGTAATGTGTGACAGGGGCTGTACCTGGTGTAATGTGTGACAGGGGCTGTACCTGGTGTAATGTGTGACAGAGGTTCTACCTGGTGTAATGTGTGACAGGGGCTCTACCTGGTGTAATGTGTGGCTGGGGCTGTACCTGGTGTAATGTGTGACAGAGGTTCTACCTGGTGTAATGTGTGACAGAGGTTCTACCTGGTGTTATGTGTGACAGGGGCTCTACCTGGTGTAATGTGTGACAGGGGCTCTACCTGGTGTAATGTGTGACAGGGGCTGTACCTGGTGTAATGTGTGACAGGGGCTCTACCTGGTGTATTGTGTGACAGGGGCTCTACCTGGTGTAATGTGTGACAGAGGTTCTACCCGGTGTAATGTGTGACAGGGGCTCTACCTGGTGTAATGTGTGACAGAGGTTCTACCTGGTGTAATGTGTGACAGAGGTTCTACCTGGTGTAATGTGTGACAGGTGCTCTACCTGGTGTAATGTGTGACAGGGGCTGTACCTGGTGTAATGTGTGACAGGGGCTCTGCCTGGTGTAATGTGTGACAGGGGCTGTACCTGGTGTAATGTGTGACAGGGGCTGTACCTGGTGTAATGTATGACAGGGGCTCTACCTGGTGTAATGTGTGACAGGGGCTCTACCTGGTGTAATGTGTGACAGAGGTTCTACCTGGTGTAATGTGTGACAGGGGCTGTACCTGGTGTAATGTGTGACAGAGGTTCTACCTGGTGTAATGTGTGACAGGGGCTCTACCTGGTGTAATGTGTGGCTGGGGCTGTACCTGGTGTAATGTGTGACAGAGGTTCTACCTGGTGTAATGTGTGACAGAGGTTCTACCTGGTGTTATGTGTGACAGGGGCTCTACCTGGTGTAATGTGTGACAGGGGCTCTACCTGGTGTAATGTGTGACAGGGGCTGTACCTGGTGTAATGTGTGACAGGGGCTCTACCTGGTGTATTGTGTGACAGGGGCTCTACCTGGTGTAATGTGTGACAGAGGTTCTACCCGGTGTAATGTGTGACAGGGGCTCTACCTGGTGTAATGTGTGACAGAGGTTCTACCTGGTGTAATGTGTGACAGAGGTTCTACCTGGTGTAATGTGTGACAGGGGCTCTACCTGGTGTAATGTGTGACAAGGGCTCTACCTGGTGTAATGTGTGGCAGGGGCTCTACCTGGTGTAATGTGTGACAGGGGCTGTACCTGGTGTAATGTGTGACAGGGGCTTTACCTGGTGTAATGTGTGGCAGGGGCTGTAACTGGTGTAATGTGTGACAGGGGCTGTACCTGGTGTAATGTGTGACAGGGGCTCTACCTGGTGTAATGTGTGACAGAGGTTCTACCTGGTGTAATGTGTGACAGGGGCTCTACCTGGTGTAATGTGTGACAGAGGTTCTACCTGGTGTAATGTGTGACAGAGGTTCTACCTGGTGTAATGTGTGACAGGGGCTCTACCTGGTGTAATGTTTGACAGGGGTTCTACCTGGTGTAATGTGTGACAGGGCCTCCACCTGGTGTAATGTGTGACAGAGGTTCTACCTGGTGTAATGTGTGGCTGGGGCTGTACCTGGTGTAATGTGTGGCAAAGGTTCTACCTGGTGTTATGTGTTACAGGGGCTCTACCTGTTGTAATGTGTGACAGGGGCTCTGCCTGGTGTAATGTGTGACAGGGGCTCTGCCTGGTGTAATGTGTGACAGGGGCTGTACCTGGTGTAATGTGTGACAGGGGCTCTACCTGGTGTAATGTGTGACAGGGGCTGTACCTGGTGTAATGTGTGACAGGGGCTGTGCCTGGTGTAATGTGTGGCAGGGGCTCTGCCTGGTGTTATGTGTGACAGGGGCTCTACCTGTTGTAATGTGTAACAGGGGCTCTACCTGGCGTAATGTGTGACAGGGCCTCTACCTGGCGTAATGTGTGACAGGGCCTCTACCTGGCGTAATGTGTGACAGGGCCCCTACCTCGTGTAATGTGTGACAGGGCCCCTACCTGGCGTAATGTGTGACAGGGGCTCTACCTGGTGTAATGTGTGACAGAGGTTCTACCTGGTGTAATGTGTGACAGGGGCTGTACCTGGTGTAATGTGTGACAGGGGCTCTGCCTGGTGTAATGTGTGACAGGGGCTGTACCTGGTGTAATGTGTGACAGGGGCTCTGCCTGGTGTAATGTGTGACAGGGGCTGTACCTGGTGTAATGTGTGACAGGGGCTCTGCCTGGTGTAATGTGTGACAAGGGCTCTACCTGACGTAATGTGTGACAGGGGCTCTACCTGGCGTAATGTGTGACAGGGGCTTTGCTTGGCGTAATGTGTGATGGGGGCTCTACCTGGCGTAATGTGTGACAGGGGCTTTACTTGGCGTAATGTGTGATGGGGGCTCTACCTGGTGTAATGTGTGACAGGGGCTTTACTTGGCGTAGTGTGTGACAGGGGCTCTGTCTGGTGTAATGTGTGGCAGGGGCTGTACCTGGTGTAATGTGTGACAGGGGCTGTATCTGGTGTAATGTGTGACAGGGGCTCTGCCTGGTGTAATGTGTGACAGGGGCTCTGCCTGGTGTAATGTGTGACAGGGGCTGTACCTGGTGTAAGGTGTGACAGGGGCTCTGCCTGGTGTAATGTGTTACAGGGACTCTGCCTGGTGTAATGTGTGACAGGGGCTCTGCCTGGTGTAATGTGTGACAGGGACTCTGCCTGGTGTAATGTGTGACAGGGGCTGTACCTGGTGTAATGTGTGACAGGGGCTCTACCTGGTGTAATGTGTGGCAGGGGCTCTGCCTGGTGTAATGTGTGACAGGGGCTCTGCTTGGTGTAATGTATGACAGGGGCTGTACCTGGTGTAATGTGTGATAGGGGCTGTACCTGGTGTAATGTGTGACAGGGGCTCTACATGGTGTAATGTGTGGCAGGGGCTCTACCTGGTGTAATGTGTGACAGGGGCTCTACCTGGCGTAATGTGTGACAGGGGCTCTACCTGGTGTAATGTGTGACAGGGGCTGTACCTGGTGTAATGTGTGACAGGGGCTCTACCTGGCGTAATGTGTGACAGGGGCTGTACCTGGTGTAATGTGTGACAGGGGCTGTACCTGGTGTAATGTGTGACAGGGGCTCTACCTGGTGTAATGTGTGACAGGGGCTGTACCTGGTGTAATGTGTAACAGGGGCTGTACCTGGTGTAATGTGTGACAGGGGCTCTGCTTGGTGTAATGTGTGACAGGGGCTTTACCTGGTGTAATGTGTGGCAGGGGCTCTGCCTGGTGTAATGTGTGACAGGGGCTGTACCTGGTGTAATGTGTGACAGGGGCTCTGCCTGGTGTAATGTGTGACAGGGGCTGTACCTGGTGTAATGTGTGACAGGGGCTGTACCTAGTGTAATATATGACAGGGGCTCTACCTGGTGTAATGTGTGACAGGGGCTCTACCTGGTGTAATGTGTGACAGAGGTTCTACCTGGTGTAATGTGTGACAGGGGCTCTACCTGGTGTAATGTGTGACAGAAGTTCTACCTGGTGTAATGTGTGACAGAGGTTCTACCTGGTGTAATGTGTGACAGGGGCTCTACCTGGTGTAATGTGTGACAGGGGCTCTACCTGGTGTAATGTGTGACAGGGCCTCTACCTGGTGTAATGTGTGACAGAGGTTCTACCTGGTGTAATGTGTGACAGGGGCTGTACCTGGTGTAATGTGTGACAGAGGTTCTACCTGGTGTAATGTGTGACAGGGGCTCTACCTGGTGTAATGTGTGGCTGGGGCTGTACCTGGTGTAATGTGTGACAGAGGTTCTACCTGGTGTAATGTGTGACAGAGGTTCAACTTGTGTTATGTGTGACAGGGGCTCTACCTGGTGTAATGTGTGACAGGGGCTCTACCTGGTGTAATGTGTGACAGGGGCTGTACCTGGTGTAATGTGTGACAGGTGCTCTACCTGGTGTAATGTGTGACAGGGGCTCTACCTGGTGTAATGTGTGACAGAGGTTCTACCCGGTGTAATGTGTGACAGGGGCTCTACCTGGTGTAATGTGTGACAGAGGTTCTACCTGGTGTAATGTGTGACAGAGGTTC
Organism: Pseudophryne corroboree; assembly: GCF_028390025.1. NCBI lineage: Eukaryota > Metazoa > Chordata > Amphibia > Anura > Myobatrachidae > Pseudophryne > Pseudophryne corroboree. The sequence continues at coordinate 218,508 of NW_026970374.1, forward strand.
TACCTGGTGTAATGTGTGACAGGGGCTCTACCTGGTGTAATGTGTGACAGGGGCTCTACCTGGTGTAATGTGTGACAGGGCCTCTACCTGGTGTAATGTGTGACAGAGGTTCTACCTGGTGTAATGTGTGACAGGGGCTGTACCTGGTGTAATGTGTGACAGAGGTTCTACCTGGTGTAATGTGTGACAGGGGCTCTACCTGGTGTAATGTGTGGCTGGGGCTGTACCTGGTGTAATGTGTGACAGAGTTTCAGGGGCTGTACCTGGTGTAATGTGTGACAGGTGCTCTACCTGGTGTAATGTGTGACAGGGGCTCTACCTGGTGTAATGTGTGACAGAGGTTCTACCCGGTGTAATGTGTGACAGGGGCTCTACCTGGTGTAATGTGTGACAGAGGTTCTACCTGGTGTAATGTGTGACAGAGGTTCTACCTGGTGTAATGTGTGACAGGGGCTCTACCTGGTGTAATGTGTGACAAGGGCTCTACCTGGTTTAATGTGTGGCTGGGGCTCTACCTGGTGTAATGTGCGACAGGGGCTGTACCTGGTGTAATGTGTGACAGGGGCTTTACCTGCTGTAATGTGTGGCTGGGGCTGTACCTGGTGTAATGTGTGACAGAGTTTCAGGGGCTGTACCTGGTGTAATGTGTGACAGGTGCTCTACCTGGTGTAATGTGTGACAGGGGCTCTACCTGGTGTAATGTGTGACAGAGGTTCTACCCGGTGTAATGTGTGACAGGGGCTCTACCTGGTGTAATGTGTGACAGAGGTTCTACCTGGTGTAATGTGTGACAGAGGTTCTACCTGGTGTAATGTGTGACAGGGGCTCTACCTGGTGTAATGTGTGACAAGGGCTCTACCTGGTTTAATGTGTGGCTGGGGCTCTACCTGGTGTAATGTGCGACAGGGGCTGTACCTGGTGTAATGTGTGACAGGGGCTTTACCTGCTGTAATGTGTGGCAGGGGCTGTACCTGGTGTAATGTGTGACAGAGGTTCTACCTGGTGTAATGTGTGACAGGGGCTCTACCTGGTGTAATGTGTGACAGGGGCTCTACCTGGTGTAATGTGTGACAGGGCATCCACCTGGTGTAATGTGTGACAGAGGTTCTACCTGGTGTAATGTGTGGCTGGGGCTGTACCTGGTGTAATGTGTGACAAAGGTTCTACCTGGTGTTATGTGTGACAGGGGCTCTACCTGGTGTAATGTGTGACAGGGGCTGTACCTGGTGTAATGTGTGGCAGGGGCTGTACCTGGTGTAATGTGTGACAGGGGCTGTACCTGGTGTAATGTGTGACAGGGGCTCTACCTGGTGTAATGTGTGACAGAGGTTCTACCTGGTGTAATGTGTGACAGGGGCTCTACCTGGTGTAATGTGTGACAGAGGTTCTACCTGGTGTAATGTGTGACAGAGGTTCTACCTGGTGTAATGTGTGACATGTGCTCTACCTGGTGTAATGTGTGACAGGGCCTCTACCTGGTGTAATGTGTGACAGAGGTTCTACCTGGTGTAATGTGTGGCTGGGGCTGTACCTGGTGTAATGTGTGACAAAGGTTCTACCTGGTGTTATGTGTGACAGGGGCTCTACCTGTTGTAATGTGTGACAGGGGCTCTGCCTTGTGTAATGTGTGACAGGGGCTCTGCCTGGTGTAATGTGTGACAGGGGCTGTACCTGGTGTAATGTGTGACAGGGGCTCTACCTGGTGTAATGTGTGACAGGGGCTGTACCTGGTGTAATGTGTGACAGGGGCTGTGCCTGGTGTAATGTGTGGCAGGGGCTCTGCCTGGTGTAATGTGTGACAGGGGCTCTACCTGTTGTAATGTGTGACAGGGGCTCTACCTGGCGTAATGTGTGACAGGGCCTCTACCTGGCGTAATGTGTGACAGGGCCTCTACCTGGCGTAATGTGTGACAGGGCCCCTACCTCGTGTAATGTGTGACAGGGCCCCTACCTGGCGTAATGTATGACAGGGGCTCTACCAGGTGTAATGTGTGACAGACGTTCTACCTGGTGTAATGTGTGACAGAGGTTCTACCTGGTGTAATGTGTGACAGGGGCTGTACCTGGTGTAATGTGTGACAGGGGCTCTGCCTGGTGTAATGTGTGACAGGGGCTGTACCTGGTGTAATGTGTGACAGGGGCTCTGCCTGGTGTAATGTGTGACAGGGGCTGTACCTGGTGTAATGTATGACAGGGGCTCTGCCTGGTGTAATGTGTGACAAGGGCTCTACCTGACGTAATGTGTGACAGGGGCTCTACCTGGCGTAATGTGTGACAGGGACTCTGCCTGGTGTAATGTGTGACAGGGGCTTTACTTGGCGTAATGTGTGATGGGGGCTCTACCTGGCGTAATGTGTGACAGGGTGTGGCCGGAGAGCCCCAGCCACGAGGCAAATGGCCGCCTGCGGCACTGAAGGGGTTAACCCCTAGTGCCCGGCGCCATTTTTAGAGACAAAAGGGGCTCTTGGCGCCAAATTTGAAATATATTGTGGGCGCTAGGCGCCGTGTTTTAAAATGTATAAAAATGTAATTTTCAAAATGTGCCGTGGTCCCGGACCCCTCCGGAGACCACGGCAGGGAGGACAGCCCCCGGCGCGCTCAGCAGAGTGTGCGCGCCGGGGGAGAGGAGGCAGCCTCTGACCGCCGGAGTCCGGGAGCTCCGCTCCCGGCAGCGGTCAGTGTAGCCCCGGGCGCACTGGAGTGTGCGCGCCGGGGAGAAGGGTGAGCGCTGCGGCTGGGAGCTCGGCTCCCGCTGCAGTGCTCTATGCGAGAGCCGCCGCTGGGGGCCGGGAGCTCTGCTCCCAGCGCCTCAGCACAGCACGGGTGGCCAGCCGCAGCAGCCGGGACGGACGTCCCGGGCTGCTAGCCGGCGAGGGGGGTGCGCTGCAGCCCGGCTCCCCGCCGGACGCTGCAGCGAGGCCACACGACAGGCGCCGCTCAGGGGGGACCGGGCTAGCCGGCTCCCTAGCGGCGTGGGCACATTAGGCGGGCCAGCAGGATGGTGAGCGCTGGGGTCCGGGAGCTACGCTCCCGGCGCCTCAGCGCTGAAACAAGCCAGGCTCACGGCGGCCGGGACAAGTGTCCCGGTCCGCCGGGCTTAGGTACAGGGGGGTGCGCCGCTGCGTGCGGCGAGGCCACTGATTAGTGCCACCCTGGGGGGACAGGGAGAGCCAGCTCCCTGGAACCCCAGAGGCAGAAAAGCAGGCTGGAGGATGGGGGAAGCCAGCCCCATACCTCCAGCACACAGAGAGCCCTCGCAGCCAGGCTGCAGGGCTAGGGAAGGCACTGCAGTGCCTGAGCATGTAGAGTCTGTGCAGGGCACAGGCTCAGGGTATATTTAAAGAGAAATGTACAGTGTGATTTAAACATGTAATGTATTTAAAGATAAAATGCACTTACTTGATTGTGTGTCCCAGGAGGGGGGAATCCATAGCTGTGCAGGCTGATGGATTCTCCCAGACCTTTTCCCTAAAAACGGAATGCATTCCCATCCAGCCTCACAGTTCCAATGGGGACAGGGAGAAAGAGAAGCAGCTTAGCTATAAAACAAGCTGAGTGGTTTCTTGGAGCTCCATGGAGATCAGCCGTAGTGGACCAGAGACCTGGACCGGGGAGCCAGGCTGCCCAGCTCTGGAGCCCAAATCCAGGCTGCAGGCAGTGAGAAGGGGTCCCGGGCAGGTTTCTGGAAGTCAGTTTAGGAGGGAAAACTTCCCCCCAGCCAGACTGAACGGCACCGTGGGAGTAGCCTGCTCTCCCAGATGGGAGAGACAAAGGAGACCGGCCACTCCCCACTGTCCATTGGGGACAATGTTAGGTGTGCATGAGTCCAGAGCATGCACAGCTCATGGGTAAACATTGATTGGTTGTACACCACAGGGCGGGCTTACCCCCTGTGGTAGAGGGTCTTGGAGAGGGATAAAAGGAGGGCAGTTGGCCCATAGGATTGTGTATTGTAACATCTTCTTCTGCTGAAACATCTTAATTGTATGCTGTTGCCCCTAGCAATAGGGAGGAGCCTTTTTAAAGGTTTTTGAGCAATAAAACACCTTTGCCTCAAGAAGACTGCTTCATCTTGTGACGAACAGGGTTAGGCCAAACCTAGCCCCGTTCTCCGGCTGTCCAGGGAAGCACCTGACGTCTCCAAGCTCCGCCTTCCGCCAGCTACCGGTAGAGGCCTAGCAAGTGGCTAGTGGGGATTCGTCGACACCGCACAGGTGTGGTAAAGCAGTGCGTCGGCACATACAGAGCAGAACCGTGGTTCCAAACGCCACGGCAGGTTAGGAGTTTGGTGGTGGCAGCGAGAACCCGCCCACAGCGCAGTGGGTGGAGTCAGTAACAGGCGGATAGTGACGGTAAGCGGGAATCCCCTATGTGGTCAGGCCTCGTGCGGCTTGACCTTCCATTCTGTGCGCAGTCAACGGGACGCGGAAGCTGCGAGTGCTTCCGTACGGTATCGTCCTGTCACAGAAATTGGTGGCATAGTGGTGGGATATTCCCAGGCGGCTTTTCATCACCCGATTGGAGAAGCCGAGTTACTCAGGAGAAGAGTAACTGCAGCGCAGGAGAACGCACAAGATGGCGGAATTCAGCGGAATGTCCAAGGAGGATCTGGAGATCGTATGCCAGGGGAAGGGTGTGGATATCCCTTCCAACGCGTCCAGAAGCGTCATGAAGGCGGCGCTCAGGAGCTGGGAGGAGTCTCATCGGGCGGAGGTGGAAAGCACTGACGGCGTCAGCATCGCAGAGGACGGCCCACCAGTGGACCTTCGTAAGGAACCGGTGAGAACCACAAGCCCCGCCCCCTCTCACAGCAGCAATGTTTCCCAGCAATCCCTAGCAGGGCCAGGATCCCAACGTCCCAGGGGGGGCGGCCCGGATACCCTAGCAGATCGGCTAGCGGAATTGGGGGAAAGGGCAACGGAGCAAGAGCGCTTGATCATCATCCAGATGTGGTGTGATGAGCGGGCACCACAGGCCGTGGTACCCCGGGAGCCGTTGTCAGCTGTTGTACACAGATCAGGACGAGTTCAGTTTGCCAAGTTTGCAGACAGTGATGGGGACATTGATGGACATTTGCAAGTCTTTGAGAGGACTTGTAAACTACATGATCTACCCAAGTCAGAGTGGGTGAGACACCTTGTGCCCACTCTGCATGGAGAGGCCTTGGAGGCCTATCGAGGAGTGGCGACGGAGGACTGTGGGAACTACGACGAAGTCGCGAAGGCCCTCCTCCAGCGATTCTTCATCACTCCAGAGTCTTACAGGAAGAAGTTCAGAGACTTGCCCAAGAATCCTAGCAGCACCCATGAGCATTTCGCCACCCAGCTGCGGCAGTACGTGGTGAAGTGGGTGAAGGATTCGGAAGCCACTACATGGGACGCACTGATCGACCTGATCTGCAGGGAGCAGTTCTACCGCCGGTGCGCCCAGGAAGTGAAGGAGTGGGTGCTAGATCGGGAGCCACCCAGCTTAAAGATGGCTGCCCAATTAGCAGACAAGTATGTGGCAATTCGGCCACGGGGGCAGAAGCGCCCCGCCAGCAGCCAGCTCCAACAGACTGTACCACCAAGGGGACCCCCCTCTTCAGCTCATCACCCCCAAAGACAAGCATCTTCCAACCCGGGTGCTCTTGGCCAGCAACCGCACCGCAGCGTCCCTGCAACTGATCAGAGATCATCGGTGCCACGACTGGAGAAGAAGTGCTACGGCTGTGGGAAAATCGGACATCTGAGGATGAACTGTCCTGCATCCCAAGCACCCCAGACTCGTGCCCCAAATCCGAGTGCTGGAGCCCGGATCGCTTGTTTGACGAGAGGAGATGAGCCTACAGAGACTGTTCCCCCTCCAGTCAGTCCGATGGAGTGTGGCGAGAGACAGGTGCACTCTGCGGAGAGAGTCACCTGCATGGCCAAACAGCCCCTACACAACATGTGTAGGCACCTGCAGCCAGTCCACGTGGGACCCCTGCAGGGAGAAGGCCTAAGAGACTCTGGGGCCTCAATCACTGTGGTGAGCCCCCACCTCATAGATCCTGCTGCAGTATTGCAGGGTCGCACTGCCACGATCACCCTGGCAGAAGGAACAGAAAAAGCGGTTCCCATGGCAAGAGTCTACCTGGACTGGGGAGCTGGACCAGAGTTGCGAGAAGTTGCCGTCATGGATGGTCTCCCAACTGATGTGGTCCTAGGAAATGATCTGGGTGGTGGGATCGTCACTACGTTTGTTGGCGCCATTCCCCGGAGTCAAGTTCCAAACCCACCGTTGACATCAGCTACTCCAGCACAGCCCAGCCCAGAGGAAAAGACTACAGCTGCTAGACAACTGCCAGCACAGCCAACCACAGCATCAACCAGCCCAGAGGAAAAGATCACAGCGGCTAGATCAGTACATCGACCCCGCATGCCTTTTGCCTCTGGTATGCCCACGTCCCCTAGCAACGCAGAGGATGTCGGTTCCAGCTCGTTTGATCCTGTGGGGGTGCCCAATGATGTTCCTGACCCAAGTGGTTTGCCAACTCCGGCGGTGAGTATGAGAAACCACACTGACTTTTCCATGACTGACCCCTACCAGACTGACCCTAGTAGTCCCCACCTAGATCCCCCTGTAGTGTGTCCCAATTTAGGAGAGATTGAGGGCCGCAGGCAGGAGTTTAGGGAGGCTCAACTCTCTGACCCATCCCTGAAAGGCATGAGGCGCCACTCTGGCAGCGGCCTTGACAGGGTTGGGGCAGGAAGTTTGACCGGGCGGGAAGGGTTAAGGTACAGGGTAGCCAGGAAAGTGGGAGGGGATAGACCAGATAGGGAATGTGTCCAACTGGTCCCCTCAGGGAACGTTCCTGCGCAACCGGTGTCGGTTGCCAGCGAAACCCCTTTGGACAGCCACCCGGAGACAGACAGTACCCTGAAGTGCCTGACACAGAGCTTACCCTGGTCTGGAATGTCGGATGACGCCCAGACCAACTGTAAGGCTGGTGCCATGCGTTGGCAGCCGGGGCACTCCAGCGTCTGTGTTGTCTCTGGGCCTCTGCCCATAGGAGAACCCTCGCAGCAAGTTGCTGTGGACATAGCAGGTCCCCTGCCTGTGTGCAGTAGATCGGGGAAGACACGCAGCCTCCCTGTAGTGGATGCCACACAGGATCCAGAGGCTGGTGGTCTGGCCGCCATCCCTGTGGCACAGGTAGCGGACGAGGAGGAAGGAGTAGGCCTAGGTGACAGGGTAGGTTTCCCGAGTCATAGGTCGACGGAGGAGGATTGGAGGGCAGGTCTGACGGTTAGGGCAGACAGTTGCCAGTTAGGTATGACGGAGGTGCAGTGCCTGGGGCACCATGTGGGAGGAGACAGGGGTAGGCCCAACCCAGAGGGGGTGGAGGCAACCAGAGGCTGTCCCCGACCCACATCACCCAGACCGGTACTGACCTTAGAACCTGTAAGGCCCTACGGACATGTTGTCATTGACTTTAGTCCTGTAGTGAACCCCTTGACAGAGATGGCTAGGAAGGGCATTCCCAAGTCAGTGGACTTTGCACCCGCTTGCGAGTTGGCATTCCAGTCATTGAAGGAGGCTCGGGTACCCGCTCCCGTGCTGATGGCGCACATTCTTGACCAGGACTGTGTGTTACGAACTATTGCGCCACTGCACGGACTGGGAGCTGTACCGAGCCAGAAAGAGCCATATGGGCAGGAGCACCCTGTGGCCTGTTTGAGCAGAAAACTGCTATTGTGGGAGGTGGGGTATGCCACAGTTGGGACACCGTGGGTGGCACTTGTTTGTAACCGGCCCCCCACCGTGGTGACTTACCACCTACCTGTCAGGTGGCTGCAACCGACCTTGGGGGAATTGGACAGACTTTTGTGGTGGAGCCTTGAACTTGGACTTCAGGTGGACTATTTGAACATTGTGCTCCCACGAAGAGAGGCCCACTACACTATGGATGAACTGTCTAGGCCAGAGCCTACACCCCCCAGGTAGCGTCCCCTTCACCCCAACGGACTGCGGGACCAGGACCCAAATCGTTGGGACATGGGTCCCTGGTTGACCCGCTTGAATGGGGGGGGAGGAGTGTGGCCGGAGAGCCCCAGCCACGAGGCAAATGGCCGCCTGCGGCACTGAAGGGGTTAACCCCTAGTGCCCGGCGCCATTTTTAGAGACAAAAGGGGCTCTTGGCGCCAAATTTGAAATATATTGTGGGCGCTAGGCGCCGTGTTTTAAAATGTATAAAAATGTAATTTTCAAAATGTGCCGTGGTCCCGGACCCCTCCGGAGACCACGGCAGGGAGGACAGCCCCCGGCGCGCTCAGCAGAGTGTGCGCGCCGGGGGAGAGGAGGCAGCCTCTGACCGCCGGAGTCCGGGAGCTCCGCTCCCGGCAGCGGTCAGTGTAGCCCCGGGCGCACTGGAGTGTGCGCGCCGGGAAGAAGGGTGAGCACTGCGGCTGGGAGCTCGGCTCCCGCTGCAGTGCTCTATGCGAGAGCCGCCGCTGGGGGCCGGGAGCTCTGCTCCCAGCGCCTCAGCACAGCACGGGTGGCCAGCCGCAGCAGCCGGGACGGACGTCCCGGGCTGCTAGCCGGCGAGGGGGGTGCGCTGCAGCCCGGCTCCCCGCCGGACGCTGCAGCGAGGCCACACGACAGGCGCCGCTCAGGGGGGACCGGGCTAGCCGGCTCCCTAGCGGCGTGGGCACATTAGGCGGGCCAGCAGGATGGTGAGCGCTGGGGTCCGGGAGCTACGCTCCCGGCGCCTCAGCGCTGAAACAAGCCAGGCTCACGGCGGCCGGGACAAGTGTCCCGGTCCGCCGGGCTTAGGTACAGGGGGGTGCGCCGCTGCGTGCGGCGAGGCCACTGATTAGTGCCACCCTGGGGGGACAGGGAGAGCCAGCTCCCTGGAACCCCAGAGGCAGAAAAGCAGGCTGGAGGATGGGGGAAGCCAGCCCCATACCTCCAGCACACAGAGAGCCCTCGCAGCCAGGCTGCAGGGCTAGGGAAGGCACTGCAGTGCCTGAGCATGTAGAGTCTGTGCAGGGCACAGGCTCAGGGTATATTTAAAGAGAAATGTACAGTGTGATTTAAACATGTAATGTATTTAAAGATAAAATGCACTTACTTGATTGTGTGTCCCAGGAGGGGGGAATCCATAGCTGTGCAGGCTGATGGATTCTCCCAGACCTTTTCCCTAAAAACGGAATGCATTCCCATCCAGCCTCACAGTTCCAATGGGGACAGGGAGAAAGAGAAGCAGCTTAGCTATAAAACAAGCTGAGTGGTTTCTTGGAGCTCCATGGAGATCAGCCGTAGTGGACCAGAGACCTGGACCGGGGAGCCAGGCTGCCCAGCTCTGGAGCCCAAATCCAGGCTGCAGGCAGTGAGAAGGGGTCCCGGGCAGGTTTCTGGAAGTCAGTTTAGGAGGGAAAACTTCCCCCCAGCCAGACTGAACGGCACCGTGGGAGTAGCCTGCTCTCCCAGATGGGAGAGACAAAGGAGACCGGCCACTCCCCACTGTCCATTGGGGACAATGTTAGGTGTGCATGAGTCCAGAGCATGCACAGCTCATGGGTAAACATTGATTGGTTGTACACCACAGGGCGGGCTTACCCCCTGTGGTAGAGGGTCTTGGAGAGGGATAAAAGGAGGGCAGTTGGCCCATAGGATTGTGTATTGTAACATCTTCTTCTGCTGAAACATCTTAATTGTATGCTGTTGCCCCTAGCAATAGGGAGGAGCCTTTTTAAAGGTTTTTGAGCAATAAAACACCTTTGCCTCAAGAAGACTGCTTCATCTTGTGACGAACAGGGTTAGGCCAAACCTAGCCCCGTTCTCCGGCTGTCCAGGGAAGCACCTGACGTCTCCAAGCTCCGCCTTCCGCCAGCTACCGGTAGAGGCCTAGCAAGTGGCTAGTGGGGATTCGTCGACACCGCACAGGTGTGGTAAAGCAGTGCGTCGGCACATACAGAGCAGAACCGTGGTTCCAAACGCCACGGCAGGTTAGGAGTTTGGTGGTGGCAGCGAGAACCCGCCCACAGCGCAGTGGGTGGAGTCAGTAACAGGCGGATAGTGACGGTAAGCGGGAATCCCCTATGTGGTCAGGCCTCGTGCGGCTTGACCTTCCATTCTGTGCGCAGTCAACGGGACGCGGAAGCTGCGAGTGCTTCCGTACGGTATCGTCCTGTCACACAGGGGCTTTACTTGGCGTAATGTGTGATGGGGGCTCTACCTGGTGTAATGTGTGACAGGGGTTTTACTTAGCGTAGTGTGTGACAGGGGCTCTGTCTGGTGTAATGTGTGGCAGGGGCTGTACCTGGTGTAATGTGTGACAGGGGCTGTACCTGGTGTAATGTGTGACAGGGGCTCTGCCTGGTGTAATGTGTGACAGGGGCTCTGCCTGGTGTAATGTGTGACAGGGGCTGTACCTGGTGTAATGTGTGACAGGGGCTCTGCCTGGTGTAATGTGTTACAGGGACTCTGCCTGGTGTAATGTGTGACAGGGGCTCTGCCTGGTGTAATGTGTGACAGGGACTCTGCCTGGTGTAATGTGTGACAGGGGCTGTACCTGGTGTAATGTGTGACAGGGGCTCTACCTGGTGTAATGTGTGGCAGGGGCTCTGCCTGGTGTAATGTGTGACAGGGGCTCTGCTTGGTGTAATGTATGACAGGGGCTGTACCTGGTGTGATGTGTGATAGGGGCTGTACCTGGTGTAATGTGTGACAGGGGCTCTACATGGTGTAATGTGTGGCAGGGGCTCTACCTGGTGTAATGTGTGACAGGGGCTCTACCTGGCGTAATGTGTGACAGGGGCTGTACCTGGTGTAATGTGTGACAGGGGCTGTACCTGGTGTAATGTGTGACAGGGGCTCTACCTGGCGTAATGTGTGACAGGGGCTGTACCTGGTGTAATGTGTGACAGGGGCTGTACCTGGTGTAATGTGTGACAGGGGCTCTACCTGGTGTAATGTGTGACAGGGGCTGTACCTGGTGTAATGTGTTACAGGGGCTGTACCTGGTGTAATGTGTGACAGGGGCTCTGCTTGGTGTAATGTGTGACAGGGGCTTTACCTGGTGTAATGTGTGGCAGGGGCTCTGCCTGGTGTAATGTGTGACAGGGGCTGTACCTGGTGTAATGTGTGACAGGGGCTCTGCCTGGTGTAATGTGTGACAGGGGCTGTACCTGGTGTAATGTGTGACAGGGGCTGTACCTGGTGTAATGTATGACAGGGGCTCTACCTGGTGTAATGTGTGACAGGGGCTCTACCTGATGTAATGTGTGACAGAGGTTCTACCTGGTGTAATGTGTGACAGGGGCTCTACCTGGTGTAATGTGTGACAGAGGTTCTACCTGGTGTAATGTGTGACAGAGGTTCTACCTGGTGTAATGTGTGACAGGGGCTCTACCTGGTGTAATGTGTGACAGGGGCTCTACCTGGTGTAATGTGTGACAGGGCCTCTATCTGGTGTAATGTGTGACAGAGGTTCTACCTGGTGTAATGTGTGACAGGGGCTGTACCTGGTGTAATGTGTGACAGAGGTTCTACCTGGTGTAATGTGTGACAGGGGCTCTACCTGGTGAAATGTGTGGCTGGGGCTGTACCTGGTGTAATGTGTGACAGAGGTTCTACCTGGTGTAATGTGTGACAGAGGTTCAACTTGTGTTATGTGTGACAGGGGCTCTACCTGGTGTAATGTGTGACAGGGGCTCTACCTGGTGTAATGTGTGACAGGGGCTGTACCTGGTGTAATGTGTGACAGGTGCTCTACCTGGTGTAATGTGTGACAGGGGCTCTACCTGGTGTAATGTGTGACAGAGGTTCTACCCGGTGTAATGTGTGACAGGGGCTCTACCTGGTGTAATGTGTGACAGAGGTTCTACCTGGTGTAATGTGGGACAGAGGTTCTACCTGGTGTAATGTGTGACAGGGGCTCTACCTGGTGTAATGTGTGACAAGGGCTCTACCTGGTTTAATGTGTGGCAGGGGCTCTACCTGGTGTAATGTGTGACAGGGGCTGTAACTGGTGTAATGTGTGACAGGGGCTTTACCTGGTGTAATGTGTGGCAGGGGCTGTACCTGGTGTAATGTGTGACAGGGGCTGTACCTGGTGTAATGTGTGACAGGGGCTCTACCCGGTGTAATGTGTGACAGGGGCTCTACCTGGTGTAATGTTTGACAGGGGCTCTACCTGGTGTAATGTGTGACAGAGGTTCTACCTGGTGTAATGTGTGACAGAGGTTCTACCTGGTGTAATGTGTGACAGGGGCTCTACCTGGTGTAATGTGTGACAGGGGCTCTACCTGGTGTAATGTGTGACAGGGCATCCACCTGGTGTAATGTGTGACAGAGGTTCTACCTGGTGTAATGTGTGGCTGGGGCTGTACCTGGTGTAATGTGTGACAAAGGTTCTACCTGGTGTTATGTGTGACAGGGGCTCTACCTGGTGTAATGTGTGACAGGGGCTGTACCTGGTGTAATGTGTGACAGGGGCTCTGCCTGGTGTAATGTGTAGCAGGGGCTCTGCCTGGTGTAATGTGTGACAGGGGCTCTACCTGTTGTAATGTGTGACAGGGGCTCTACCTGGCGTAATGTGTGACAGGGCCTCTACCTGGTGTAATGTGTGACAGGGCCTCTACCTGGCGTAATGTGTGACAGGGCCCCTACCTCGTGTAATGTGTGACAGGGCCCCTACCTGGCGTAATGTGTGACAGAGGTTCTACCTGGTGTAATGTGTGACAGAGGTTCTACCTAGTGTAATGTGTGACAGGGGCTGTACCTGGTGTAATGTGTGACAGGGGCTCTGCTTGGTGTAATGTGTGACAGGGGCTTTACCTGGTGTAATGTGTGACAGGGGCTCTACCTGGTGTAATGTGTGACAGGGGCTCTACCTGGTGTAATGTGTGACAGGGGCTCTACCTGGTGTAATGTGTGACAGGGGCTCTACCTGGTGTAATGTGTGACAGGGGCTGTACCTGGTGTAATGTGTGACAGGGGCTCTGCCTGGTGTAATGTGTAGCAGGGGCTCTGCCTGGTGTAATGTGTGACAGGGGCTCTACCTGTTGTAATGTGTGACAGGGGCTCTACCTGGCGTAATGTGTGACAGGGCCTCTACCTGGTGTAATGTGTGACAGGGCCTCTACCTGGCGTAATGTGTGACAGGGCCCCTACCTCGTGTAATGTGTGACAGGGCCCCTACCTGGCGTAATGTGTGACAGAGGTTCTACCTGGTGTAATGTGTGACAGAGGTTCTACCTAGTGTAATGTGTGACAGGGGCTGTACCTGGGGTAATGTGTGACAGGGGCTCTGCTTGGTGTAATGTGTGACAGGGGCTTTACCTGGTGTAATGTGTGACAGGGGCTCTACCTGGTGTAATGTGTGACAGGGGCTCTACCTGGTGTAATGTGTGACAGGGCATCCACCTGGTGTAATGTGTGACAGAGGTTCTACCTGGTGTAATGTGTGGCTGGGGCTGTACCTGGTGTAATGTGTGACAAAGGTTCTACCTGGTGTTATGTGTGGGCTCTACCTGGTGTAATGTGTGACAGGGGCTGTACCTGGTGTAATGTGTGACAGGGGCTCTGCCTGGTGTAATGTGTAGCAGGGGCTCTGCCTGGTGTAATGTGTGACAGGGGCTCTACCTGTTGTAATGTGTGACAGGGGCTCTACCTGGCGTAATGTGTGACAGGGCCTCTACCTGGCGTAATGTGTGACAGGGCCTCTACCTGGCGTAATGTGTGACAGGGCCCCTACCTCGTGTAATGTGTGACAGGGTCCCTACCTGGCGTAATGTGTGACAGGGGCTCTACCTGGTGTAATGTGTGACAGAGGTTCTACCTGGTGTAATGTGTGACAGGGGCTGTACCTGGTGTAATGTGTGACAGGGGCTCTGCCTGGTGTAATGTGTGACAGGGGCTGTACCTGGTGTAATGTGTGACAGGGGCTCTGCCTGGTGTAATGTGTGACAGGGGCTGTACCTGGTGTAATGTGTGACAGGGGCTCTGCCTGGTGTAATGTGTGACAAGGGCTCTACCTGACGTAATGTGTGACAGGGGCTCTACCTGGCGTAATGTGTGACAGGGACTCTGCCTGGTGTAATGTGTGACAGGGGCTTTACTTGGCGTAATGTGTGATGGGGGCTCTACCTGGCGTAATGTGTGACAGGGGCTTTACTTGGCGTAATGTGTGATGGGGGCTCTACCTGGTGTAATGTGTGACAGGGGCTTTACTTGGCGTAGTGTGTGACAGGGGCTCTGTCTGGTGTAATGTGTGGCAGGGGCTGTACCTGGTGTAATGTGTGACAGGGGCTGTACCTGGTGTAATGTGTGACAGGGGCTCTGCCTGGTGTAATGTGTGACAGGGGCTCTGCCTGGTGTAATGTGTGACAGTGGCTGTACCTGGTGTAATGTGTGACAGGGGCTCTGCCTGGTGTAATGTGTTACAGGGACTCTGCCTGGTGTAATGTGTGACAGGGGCTCTGCCTGGTGTAATGTGTGACAGGGACTCTGCCTGGTGTAATGCGTGACAGGGGCTGTACCTGGTGTAATGTGTGACAGGGGCTCTACCTGGTGTAATGTGTGGCAGGGGCTCTGCCTGGTGTAATGTGTGACAGGGGCTCTGCTTGGTGTAATGTATGACAGGGGCTGTACCTGGTGTAATGTGTGATAGGGGCTGTACCTGGTGTAATGTGTGACAGGGGCTCTACATGGTGTAATGTGTGGCAGGGGCTCTACCTGGTGTAATGTGTGACAGGGGCTCTACCTGGCGTAATGTGTGACAGGGGCTGTACCTGGTGTAATGTGTGACAGGGGGTGTACCTGGTGTAATGTGTGACAGGGGCTCTACCTGGCGTAATGTGTGACAGGGGCTGTACCTGGTGTAATGTGTGACAGGGGCTGTACCTGGTGTAATGTGTGACAGGGGCTCTACCTGGTGTAATGTGTGACAGGGGCTGTACCTGGTGTAATGTGTAACAGGGGCTGTACCTGGTGTAATGTGTGACAGGGGCTCTTCTTGGTGTAATGTGTGACAGGGGCTTTACCTGGTGTAATGTGTGGCAGGGGCTCTGCCTGGTGTAATGTGTGACAGGGGCTGTACCTGGTGTAATGTGTGACAGGGGCTCTGCCTGGTGTAATGTGTGACAGGGGCTGTACCTGGTGTAATGTGTGACAGGGGCTGTACCTAGTGTAATGTATGACAGGGGCTCTGCCTGGTGTAATGTGTAGCAGGGGCTCTGCCTGGTGTAATGTGTGACAGGGGCTCTACCTGTTGTAATGTGTGACAGGGGCTCTACCTGGCGTAATGTGTGACAGGGCCTCTACCTGGTGTAATGTGTGACAGGGCCTCTTCCTGGCGTAATGTGTGACAGGGCCCCTACCTCGTGTAATGTGTGACATGGCCCCTACCTGGCGTAATGTGTGACAGGGGCTCTACCTGGTGTAATGTGTGACAGAGGTTCTACCTGGTGTAATGTGTGACAGAGGTTCTACCTAGTGTAATGTGTGACAGGGGCTGTACCTGGTGTAATGTGTGACAGGGGCTCTGCTTGGTGTAATGTGTGACAGGGGCTTTACCTGGTGTAATGTGTGACAGGGGCTCTACCTGGTGTAATGTGTGACAGGGGCTCTACCTGGTGTAATGTGTGACAGGGCATCCACCTGGTGTAATGTGTGACAGAGGTTCTACCTGGTGTAATGTGTGGCTGGGGCTGTACCTGGTGTAATGTGTGACAAAGGTTCTACCTGGTGTTATGTGTGACAGGGGCTCTACCTGGTGTAATGTGTGACAGGGGCTGTACCTGGTGTAATGTGTGACAGGGGCTCTGCTTGGTGTAATGTATGACAGGGGCTGTACCTGGTGTAATGTGTGATAGGGGCTGTACCTGGTGTAATGTGTGACAGGGGCTCTACATGGTGTAATGTGTGGCAGGGGCTCTACCTGGTGTAATGTGTGACAGGGGCTCTACCTGGCGTAATGTGTGACAGGGGCTGTACCTGGTGTAATGTGTGACAGGGGCTGTACCTGGTGTAATGTGTGACAGGGGCTCTACCTGGCGTAATGTGTGACAGGGGCTGTACCTGGTGTATTGTGTGACAGGTGCTCTACCTGGTGTAATGTGTGACAGGGGCTCTACCTGGTGTAATGTGTGACAGAGGTTCTACCCGGTGTAATGTGTGACAGGGGCTCTACCTGGTGTAATGTGTGACAGAGGTTCTACCTGGTGTAATGTGTGACAGAGGTTCTACCTGGTGTAATGTGTGACAGGGGCTCTACCTGGTGTAATGTGTGACAAGGGCTCTACCTGGTTTAATGTGTGGCAGGGGCTCTACCTGGTGTAATGTGTGACAGGGGCTGTAACTGGTGTAATGTGTGACAGGGGCTTTACCTGGTGTAATGTGTGGCAGGGGCTGTACCTGGTGTAATGTGTGACAGGGGCTGTACCTGGTGTAATGTGTGACAGGGGCTCTACCCGGTGTAATGTGTGACAGGGGCTCTACCTGGTGTAATGTTTGACAGGGGCTCTACCTGGTGTAATGTGTGACAGAGGTTCTACCTGGTGTAATGTGTGACAGAGGTTCTACCTGGTGTAATGTGTGACAGGGGCTCTACCTGGTGTAATGTGTGACAGGGGCTCTACCTGGTGTAATGTGTGACAGGGCATCCACCTGGTGTAATGTGTGACAGAGGTTCTACCTGGTGTAATGTGTGACAGGGGCTGTACCTGGTGTAATGTGTGACAGGGGCTGTACCTGGTGTAATGTGTGACAGGGGCTCTGCCTGGTGTAATGTGTAGCAGGGGCTCTGCCTGGTGTAATGTGTGACAGGGGCTCTACCTGTTGTAATGTGTGACAGGGGCTCTACCTGGCGTAATGTGTGACAGGGCCTCTACCTGGTGTAATGTGTGACAGGGCCTCTACCTGGCGTAATGTGTGACAGGGCCCCTACCTCGTGTAATGTGTGACAGGGCCCCTACCTGGCGTAATGTGTGACAGGGGCTCTACCTGGTGTAATGTGTGACAGAGGTTCTACCTGGTGTAATGTGTGAGAGGTTCTACCTAGTGTAATGTGTGACAGGGGCTCTACCTGGCGTAATGTGTGACAGGGCCTCTACCTGGTGTAATGTGTGACAGGGCCTCTACCTGGCGTAATGTGTGACAGGGCCCCTACCTCGTGTAATGTGTGACAGGGCCCCTACCTGGCGTAATGTGTGACAGAGGTTCTACCTGGTGTAATGTGTGACAGAGGTTCTACCTAGTGTAATGTGTGACAGGGGCTGTACCTGGTGTAATGTGTGACAGGGGCTCTGCTTGGTGTAATGTGTGACAGGGGCTTTACCTGGTGTAATGTGTGACAGGGGCTCTACCTGGTGTAATGTGTGACAGGGGCTCTACCTGGTGTAATGTGTGACAGGGGCTCTACCTGGTGTAATGTGTGACAGGGGCTCTACCTGGTGTAATGTGTGACAGGGGCTGTACCTGGTGTAATGTGTGACAGGGGCTCTGCCTGGTGTAATGTGTAGCAGGGGCTCTGCCTGGTGTAATGTGTGACAGGGGCTCTACCTGTTGTAATGTGTGACAGGGGCTCTACCTGGCGTAATGTGTGACAGGGCCTCTACCTGGTGTAATGTGTGACAGGGCCTCTACCTGGCGTAATGTGTGACAGGGCCCCTACCTCGTGTAATGTGTGACAGGGCCCCTACCTGGCGTAATGTGTGACAGAGGTTCTACCTGGTGTAATGTGTGACAGAGGTTCTACCTAGTGTAATGTGTGACAGGGGCTGTACCTGGTGTAATGTGTGACAGGGGCTCTGCTTGGTGTAATGTGTGACAGGGGCTTTACCTGGTGTAATGTGTGACAGGGGCTCTACCTGGTGTAATGTGTGACAGGGGCTCTACCTGGTGTAATGTGTGACAGGGCATCCACCTGGTGTAATGTGTGACAGAGGTTCTACCTGGTGTAATGTGTGGCTGGGGCTGTACCTGGTGTAATGTGTGACAAAGGTTCTACCTGGTGTTATGTGTGGGCTCTACCTGGTGTAATGTGTGACAGGGGCTGTACCTGGTGTAATGTGTGACA
Organism: Pseudophryne corroboree; assembly: GCF_028390025.1. Lineage (NCBI taxonomy): Eukaryota > Metazoa > Chordata > Amphibia > Anura > Myobatrachidae > Pseudophryne > Pseudophryne corroboree. The sequence goes on from NW_026970374.1 coordinate 236,554, forward strand.
GGGGCTCTGCCTGGTGTAATGTGTAGCAGGGGCTCTGCCTGGTGTAATGTGTGACAGGGGCTCTACCTGTTGTAATGTGTGACAGGGGCTCTACCTGGCGTAATGTGTGACAGGGCCTCTACCTGGCGTAATGTGTGACAGGGCCTCTACCTGGCGTAATGTGTGACAGGGCCCCTACCTCGTGTAATGTGTGACAGGGTCCCTACCTGGCGTAATGTGTGACAGGGGCTCTACCTGGTGTAATGTGTGACAGAGGTTCTACCTGGTGTAATGTGTGACAGGGGCTGTACCTGGTGTAATGTGTGACAGGGGCTCTGCCTGGTGTAATGTGTGACAGGGGCTGTACCTGGTGTAATGTGTGACAGGGGCTCTGCCTGGTGTAATGTGTGACAGGGGCTGTACCTGGTGTAATGTGTGACAGGGGCTCTGCCTGGTGTAATGTGTGACAAGGGCTCTACCTGACGTAATGTGTGACAGGGGCTCTACCTGGCGTAATGTGTGACAGGGACTCTGCCTGGTGTAATGTGTGACAGGGGCTTTACTTGGCGTAATGTGTGATGGGGGCTCTACCTGGCGTAATGTGTGACAGGGGCTTTACTTGGCGTAATGTGTGATGGGGGCTCTACCTGGTGTAATGTGTGACAGGGGCTTTACTTGGCGTAGTGTGTGACAGGGGCTCTGTCTGGTGTAATGTGTGGCAGGGGCTGTACCTGGTGTAATGTGTGACAGGGGCTGTACCTGGTGTAATGTGTGACAGGGGCTCTGCCTGGTGTAATGTGTGACAGGGGCTCTGCCTGGTGTAATGTGTGACAGTGGCTGTACCTGGTGTAATGTGTGACAGGGGCTCTGCCTGGTGTAATGTGTTACAGGGACTCTGCCTGGTGTAATGTGTGACAGGGGCTCTGCCTGGTGTAATGTGTGACAGGGACTCTGCCTGGTGTAATACGTGACAGGGGCTGTACCTGGTGTAATGTGTGACAGGGGCTCTACCTGGTGTAATGTGTGGCAGGGGCTCTGCCTGGTGTAATGTGTGACAGGGGCTCTGCTTGGTGTAATGTATGACAGGGGCTGTACCTGGTGTAATGTGTGATAGGGGCTGTACCTGGTGTAATGTGTGACAGGGGCTCTACATGGTGTAATGTGTGGCAGGGGCTCTACCTGGTGTAATGTGTGACAGGGGCTCTACCTGGCGTAATGTGTGACAGGGGCTGTACCTGGTGTAATGTGTGACAGGGGGTGTACCTGGTGTAATGTGTGACAGGGGCCCTACCTGGCGTAATGTGTGACAGGGGCTGTACCTGGTGTAATGTGTGACAGGGGCTGTACCTGGTGTAATGTGTGACAGGGGCTCTACCTGGTGTAATGTGTGACAGGGGCTGTACCTGGTGTAATGTGTAACAGGGGCTGTACCTGGTGTAATGTGTGACAGGGGCTCTTCTTGGTGTAATGTGTGACAGGGGCTTTACCTGGTGTAATGTGTGGCAGGGGCTCTGCCTGGTGTAATGTGTGACAGGGGCTGTACCTGGTGTAATGTGTGACAGGGGCTCTGCCTGGTGTAATGTGTGACAGGGGCTGTACCTGGTGTAATGTGTGACAGGGGCTGTACCTAGTGTAATGTATGACAGGGGCTCTGCCTGGTGTAATGTGTAGCAGGGGCTCTGCCTGGTGTAATGTGTGACAGGGGCTCTACCTGTTGTAATGTGTGACAGGGGCTCTACCTGGCGTAATGTGTGACAGGGCCTCTACCTGGTGTAATGTGTGACAGGGCCTCTTCCTGGCGTAATGTGTGACAGGGCCCCTACCTCGTGTAATGTGTGACATGGCCCCTACCTGGCGTAATGTGTGACAGGGGCTCTACCTGGTGTAATGTGTGACAGAGGTTCTACCTGGTGTAATGTGTGACAGAGGTTTTACCTAGTGTAATGTGTGACAGGGGCTGTACCTGGTGTAATGTGTGACAGGGGCTCTGCTTGGTGTAATGTGTGACAGGGGCTTTACATGGTGTAATGTGTGACAGGGGCTCTACCTGGTGTAATGTGTGACAGGGGCTCTACCTGGTGTAATGTGTGACAGGGCATCCACCTGGTGTAATGTGTGACAGAGGTTCTACCTGGTGTAATGTGTGGCTGGGGCTGTACCTGGTGTAATGTGTGACAAAGGTTCTACCTGGTGTTATGTGTGACAGGGGCTCTACCTGGTGTAATGTGTGACAGGGGCTGTACCTGGTGTAATGTATGACAGGGGCTGTACCTGGTGTAATGTGTGATAGGGGCTGTACCTGGTGTAATGTGTGACAGGGGCTCTACATGGTGTAATGTGTGGCAGGGGCTCTACCTGGTGTAATGTGTGACAGGGGCTCTACCTGGCGTAATGTGTGACAGGGGCTGTACCTGGTGTAATGTGTGACAGGGGCTGTACCTGGTGTAATGTGTGACAGGGGCTCTACCTGGCGTAATGTGTGACAGGGGCTGTACCTGGTGTAATGTGTGACAGGTGCTCTACCTGGTGTAATGTGTGACAGGGGCTCTACCTGGTGTAATGTGTGACAGAGGTTCTACCCGGTGTAATGTGTGACAGGGGCTCTACCTGGTGTAATGTGTGACAGAGGTTCTACCTGGTGTAATGTGTGACAGAGGTTCTACCTGGTGTAATGTGTGACAGGGGTTCTACCTGGTGTAATGTGTGACAAGGGCTCTACCTGGTTTAATGTGTGGCAGGGGCTCTACCTGGTGTAATGTGTGACAGGGGCTGTAACTGGTGTAATGTGTGACAGGGGCTCTACCTGGTGTAATGTGTGGCAGGGGCTGTACCTGGTGTAATGTGTGACAGGGGCTGTACCTGGTGTAATGTGTGACAGGGGCTCTACCCGGTGTAATGTGTGACAGGGGCTCTACCTGGTGTAATGTTTGACAGGGGCTCTACCTGGTGTAATGTGTGACAGAGGTTCTACCTGGTGTAATGTGTGACAGAGGTTCTACCTGGTGTAATGTGTGACAGGGGCTCTACCTGGTGTAATGTGTGACAGGGGCTCTACCTGGTGTAATGTGTGACAGGGCATCCACCTGGTGTAATGTGTGACAGAGGTTCTACCTGGTGTAATGTGTGGCTGGGGCTGTACCTGGTGTAATGTGTGACAAAGGTTCTACCTGGTGTTATGTGTGACAGGGGCTCTACCTGGTGTAATGTGTGACAGGGGCTGTACCTGGTGTAATGTGTGACAGGGGCTCTGCCTGGTGTAATGTGTAGCAGGGGCTCTGCCTGGTGTAATGTGTGACAGGGGCTCTACCTGTTGTAATGTGTGACAGGGGCTCTACCTGGCGTAATGTGTGACAGGGCCTCTACCTGGTGTAATGTGTGACAGGGCCTCTACCTGGCGTAATGTGTGACAGGGCCCCTACCTCGTGTAATGTGTGACAGGGCCCCTACCTGGCGTAATGTGTGACAGGGGCTCTACCTGGTGTAATGTGTGACAGAGGTTCTACCTGGTGTAATGTGTGAGAGGTTCTACCTAGTGTAATGTGTGACAGGGGCTGTACATGGTGTAATGTGTGACAGGGGCTCTGCTTGGTGTAATGTGTGACAGGGGCTTTACCTGGTGTAATGTGTGACAGGGGCTCTACCTGGTGTAATGTGTGACAGGGGCTCTACCTGGTGTAATGTGTGACAGGGCATCCACCTGGTGTAATGTGTGACAGAGGTTCTACCTGGTGTAATGTGTGGCTGGGGCTGTACCTGGTGTAATGTGTGACAAAGGTTCTACCTGGTGTTATGTGTGACAGGGGTTCTACCTGGTGTAATGTGTGACAGGGGCTGTACCTGGTGTAATGTGTGACAGGGGCTCTGCCTGGTGTAATGTGTAGCAGGGGCTCTGCCTGGTGTAATGTGTGACAGGGGCTCTACCTGGCGTAATGTGTGACAGGGCCTCTACCTGGCGTAATGTGTGACAGGGCCTCTACCTGGCGTAATGTGTGACAGGGCCCCTACCTCGTGTAATGTGTGACAGGGCCCCTACCTGGCGTAATGTGTGACAGGGGCTCTACCTGGTGTAATGTGTGACAGAGGTTCTACCTGGTGTAATGTGTGACAGGGGATGTACCTGGTGTAATGTGTGACAGGGGCTATGCCTGGTGTAATGTGTGACAGGGGCTGTACCTGGTGTAATGTGTAACAGGGGCTCTACATGGTGTAATGTGTGGCAGGGGCTCTACCTGGTGTAATGTGTGACAGGGGCTCTACCTGGCGTAATGTGTGACAGAGGCTCTACCTGGCGTAATGTGTGACAGGGACTCTGCCTGGTGTAATGTGTGACAGGGGCTTTACTTGGCGTAATGTGTGATGGGGGCTCTACCTGGTGTAATGTGTGACAGGGGCTGTACCTGGTGTAATGTGTGACAGGGGCTCTGCCTGGTGTAATGTGTGACAAGGGCTCTACCTGACGTAATGTGTGACAGAGGCTCTACCTGGCGTAATGTGTGACAGGGACTCTGCCTGGTGTAATGTGTGACAGGGGCTTTACTTGGCGTAATGTGTGATGGGGGCTCTACCTGGTGTAATGTGTGACAGGGGCTTTACTTGGCGTAGTGTGTGACAGGGGCTCTGTCTGGTGTAATGTGTGGCAGGGGCTGTACCTGGTGTAATGTGTGACAGGGGCTGTACCTGGTGTAATGTGTGACAGGGGCTCTGCCTGGTGTAATGTGTGACAGGGGCTCTGCCTGGTGTAATGTGTGACAGTGGCTGTACCTGGTGTAATGTGTGACAGGGGCTCTGCCTGGTGTAATGTGTTACAGGGACTCTGCCTGGTGTAATGTGTGACAGGGGCTCTGCCTGGTGTAATGTGTGACAGGGACTCTGCCTGGTGTAATGTGTGACAGGGGCTGTACCTGGTGTAATGTGTGACAGGGGCTCTACCTGGTGTAATGTGTGGCAGGGTCTCTGCCTGGTGTAATGTGTGACAGGGGCTCTGCTTGGTGTAATGTATGACAGGGGCTGTACCTGGTGTAATGTGTGATAGGGGCTGTACCTGGTGTAATGTGTGACAGGGGCTCTACATGGTGTAATGTGTGGCAGGGGCTCTACCTGGTGTAATGTGTGACAGGGGTCTACCTGGCGTAATGTGTGACAGGGGCTCTACCTGGTGTAATGTGTGACAGGGGCTGTACCTGGTGTAATGTGTGACAGGGGCTCTACCTGGCGTAATGTGTGACAGGGGCTCTACCTGGTGTAATGTGTGACAGGGGCTGTACCTGGTGTAATGTGTGACAGGGGCTCTACCTGGTGTAATGTGTGACAGGGGCTGTACCTGGTGTAATGTGTAACAGGGGCTGTACCTGGTGTAATGTGTGACAGGGTCTCTGCTTGATGTAATGTGTGACAGGGGCTTTACCTGGTGTAATGTGTGGCAGGGGCTCTGCCTGGTGTAATGTGTGACAGGGGCTGTACCTGGTGTAATGTGTGACAGAGGCTGTACCTGGTGTAATGTGTGACAGGGGCTCTGCCTGGTGTAATGTGTGACAGGGGCTGTACCTGGTGTAATGTGTGACAGGGGCTGTACCTAGTGTAATGTATGACAGGGGCTCTGCCTGGTGTAATGTGTAGCAGGGGCTCTGCCTGGTGTAATGTGTGACAGGGGCTCTACCTGTTGTAATGTGTGACAGGGGCTCTACCTGGCGTAATGTGTGACAGGGCCTCTACCTGGTGTAATGTGTGACAGGGCCTCTACCTGGCGTAATGTGTGACAGGGCCCCTACCTCGTGTAATGTGTGACAGGGCCCCTACCTGGCGTAATGTGTGACAGGGGCTCTACCTGGTGTAATGTGTGACAGAGGTTCTACCTGGTGTAATGTGTGACAGAGGTTCTACCTAGTGTAATGTGTGACAGGGGCTGTACCTGGTGTAATGTGTGACAGGGGCTCTGCTTGGTGTAATGTGTGACAGGGGCTTTACCTGGTGTAATGTGTGACAGGGGCTCTACCTGGTGTAATGTGTGACAGGGGCTCTACCTGGTGTAATGTGTGACAGGGCATCCACCTAGTGTAATGTGTGACAGAGGTTCTACCTGGTGTAATGTGTGGCTGGGGCTGTACCTGGTGTAATGTGTGACAAAGGTTCTACCTGGTGTTATGTGTGACAGGGGCTCTACCTGGTGTAATGTGTGACAGGGGCTGTACCTGGTGTAATGTGTGACAGGGGCTCTGCTTGGTGTAATGTATGACAGGGGCTGTACCTGGTGTAATGTGTGATAGGGGCTGTACCTGGTGTAATGTGTGACAGGGGCTCTACATGGTGTAATGTGTGGCAGGGTCTCTACCTGGTGTAATGTGTGACAGGGGCTCTACCTGGCGTAATGTGTGACAGGGGCTGTACCTGGTGTAATGTGTGACAGGGGCTGTACCTGGTGTAATGTGTGACAGGGGCTATACCTGGCGTAATGTGTGACAGGGGCTGTACCTGGTGTAATGTGTGACAGGGGCTGTACCTGGTGTAATGTGTGACAGGGGCTCTACCTGGTGTAATGTGTGACAGGGGCTGTACCTGGTGTAATGTGTAACAGGGGCTGTACCTGGTGTAATGTGTGACAGGGGCTCTGCTTGGTGTAATGTGTGACAGGGGCTTTACCTGGTGTAATGTGTGGCAGGGGCTCTGCCTGGTGTAATGTGTGACAGGGGCTGTACCTGGTGTAATGTGTGACAGGGGCTGTACCTGGTGTAATGTGTGACAGGGGCTCTGCCTGGTGTAATGTGTGACAGGGGCTGTACCTGGTGTAATGTGTGACAGGGGCTGTACCTAGTGTAATGTATGACAGGGGCTCTGCCTGGTGTAATGTGTAGCAGGGGCTCTGCCTGGTGTAATGTGTGACAGGGGCTCTACCTGTTGTAATGTGTGACAGGGGCTCTACCTGGCGTAATGTGTGACAGGGCCTCTACCTGGTGTAATGTGTGACAGGGCCTCTACCTGGCGTAATGTGTGACAGGGCCCCTACCTCGTGTAATGTGTGACAGGGCCCCTACCTGGCGTAATGTGTGACAGGGGCTCTACCTGGTGTAATGTGTGACAGAGGTTCTACCTGGTGTAATGTGTGACAGAGGTTCTACCTAGTGTAATGTGTGACAGGGGCTGTACCTGGTGTAATGTGTGACAGGGGCTCTGCTTGGTGTAATGTGTGACAGGGGCTTTACCTGGTGTAATGTGGGACAGGGGCTCTACCTGGTGTAATGTGTGACAGGGGCTCTACCTGGTGTAATGTGTGACAGGGCATCCACCTGGTGTAATGTGTGACAGAGGTTCTACCTGGTGGTATGTGTGGCTGGGGCTGTACCTGGTGTAATGTGTGACAAAGGTTCTACCTGGTGTTATGTGTGACAGGGGCTCTACCTGGTGTAATGTGTGACAGGGGCTGTACCTGGTGTAATGTGTGACAGGGGCTCTGCCTGGTGTAATGTGTAGCAGGGGCTCTGCCTGGTGTAATGTGTGACAGGGGCTCTACCTGTTGTAATGTGTGACAGGGGCTCTACCTGGCGTAATGTGTGACAGGGCCTCTACCTGGCGTAATGTGTGACAGGGCCTCTACCTGGCGTAATGTGTGACAGGGCCCCTACCTCGTGTAATGTGTGACAGGGCCCCTACCTGGCGTAATGTGTGACAGGGGCTCTACCTGGTGTAATGTGTGACAGAGGTTCTACCTGGTGTAATGTGTGACAGGGGCTGTACCTGGTGTAATGTGTGACAGGGGCTCTGCCTGGTGTAATGTGTGACAGGGGCTGTACCTGGTGTAATGTGTGACAGGGGCTCTGCCTGGTGTAATGTGTGACAGGGGCTGTACCTGGTGTAATGTGTGACAGGGGCTCTGCCTGGTGTAATGTGTGATAAGGGCTCTACCTGACGTAATGTGTGACAGGGGCTCTACCTGGCGTAATGTGTGACAGGGACTCTGCCTGGTGTAATGTGTGACAGGGGCTTTACTTGGCGTAATGTGTGATGGGGGCTCTACCTGGCGTAATGTGTGAAAGGGGCTGTACCTGGTGTAATGTGTAACAGGGGCTGTACCTGGTGTAATGTGTGACAGGGGCTCTGCTTGGTGTAATGTGTGACAGGGGCTTTACCTGGTGTAATGTGTGGCAGGGGCTCTGCCTGGTGTAATGTGTGACAGGGGCAGTACCTGGTGTAATGTGTGACAGGGGCTGTACCTGGTGTAATGTGTGACAGGGGCTCTGCCTGGTGTAATGTGTGACAGGGGCTGTACATGGTGTAATGTGTGACAGGGGCTGTACCTAGTGTAATGTATGACAGGGGCTCTGCCTGGTGTAATGTGTAGCAGGGGCTCTGCCTGGTGTAATGTGTGACAGGGGCTCTACCTGTTGTAATGTGTGACAGGGGCTCTACCTGGCGTAATGTGTGACAGGGCCTCTACCTGGTGTAATGTGTGACAGGGCCTCTACCTGGCGTAATGTGTGACAGGGCCCCTACCTCGTGTAATGTGTGACAGGGCCCCTACCTGGCGTAATGTGTGACAGGGGCTCTACCTGGTGTAATGTGTGACAGAGGTTCTACCTGGTGTAATGTGTGACAGAGGTTCTACCTAGTGTAATGTGTGACAGGGGCTGTACCTGGTGTAATGTGTGACAGGGGCTCTGCTTGGTGTAATGTGTGACAGGGGCTTTACCTGGTGTAATGTGTGACAGGGGCTCTACCTGGTGTAATGTGTGACAGGGGCTCTACCTGGTGTAATGTGTGACAGGGCATCCACCTGGTGTAATGTGTGACAGAGGTTCTACCTGGTGCAATGTGTGGCTGGGGCTGTACCTGGTGTAATGTGTGACAAAGGTTCTACCTGGTGTTATGTGTGACAGGGGCTCTACCTGGTGTAATGTGTGACAGGGGCTGTACCTGGTGTAATGTGTGACAGGGGCTCTGCCTGGTGTAATGTGTAGCAGGGGCTCTGCCTGGTGTAATGTGTGACAGGGGCTCTACCTGTTGTAATGTGTGACAGGGGCTCTACCTGGCGTAATGTGTGACAGGGCCTCTACCTGGCGTAATGTGTGACAGGGCCTCTACCTGGCGTAATGTGTGACAGGGCCCCTACCTCGTGTAATGTGTGACAGGGCCCCTACCTGGCGTAATGTGTGACAGGGGCTCTACCTGGTGTAATGTGTGACAGAGGTTCTACCTGGTGTAATGTGTGACAGGGGCTGTACCTGGTGTAATGTGTGACAGGGGCTCTGCCTGGTGTAATGTGTGACAGGGGCTGTACCTGGTGTAATGTGTGACAGGGGCTCTGCCTGGTGTAATGTGTGACAGGGGCTGTACCTGGTGTAATGTGTGACAGGGGCTCTGCCTGGTGTAATGTGTGATAAGGGCTCTACCTGACGTAATGTGTGACAGGGGCTCTACCTGGCGTAATGTGTGACAGGGACTCTGCCTGGTGTAATGTGTGACAGGGGCTTTACTTGGCGTAATGTGTGATGGGGGCTCTACCTGGCGTAATGTGTGACAGGGGCTTTACTTGGCGTAATGTGTGATGGGGCTCTACCTGGTGTAATGTGTGACAGGGGCTTTACTTGGCGTAGTGTGTGACAGGGGCTCTGTCTGGAGTAATGTGTGGCAGGGGCTGTACCTGGTGTAATGTGTGACAGGGCTGTACCTGGTGTAATGTGTGACAGGGGCTCTGCCTGGTGTAATGTGTGACAGTGGCTGTACCTGGTGTAATGTGTGACAGGGGCTCTGCCTGGTGTAATGTGTTACAGGGACTCTGCCTGGTGTAATGTGTGACAGGGGCTCTGCCTGGTGTAATGTGTGACAGGGACTCTGCCTGGTGTAATGTGTGACAGGGGCTGTACCTGGTGTAATGTGTGACAGGGGCTCTACCTGGTGTAATGTGTGGCAGGGGCTCTGCCTGGTGTAATGTGTGACAGGGGCTCTGCTTGGTGTAATGTATGACAGGGGCTGTACCTGGTGTAATGTGTGATAGGGGCTGTACCTGGTGTAATGTGTGACAGGGGCTCTACATGGTGTAATGTGTGGCAGGGGCTCTACCTGGTGTAATGTGTGACAGGGGCTCTACCTGGCGTAATGTGTGACAGGGGCTGTACCTGGTGTAATGTGTGACAGGGGCTGTACCTGGTGTAATGTGTGACAGGGGCTCTACCTGGCGTAATGTGTGACAGGGGCTGTGCCTGGTGTAATGTGTGACAGGGGCTGTACCTGGTGTAATGTGTGACAGGGGCTCTACCTGGTGTAATGTGTGACAGGGGCTGTACCTGGTGTAATGTGTAACAGGGGCTGTACCTGGTGTAATGTGTGACAGGGGCTCTGCTTGGTGTAATGTGTGACAGGGGCTTTACCTGGTGTAATGTGTGGCAGGGGCTCTGCCTGGTGTAATGTGTGACAGGGGCTGTACCTGGTGTAATGTGTGACAGGGGCTGTACCTGGTGTAATGTGTGACAGGGGCTCTGCCTGGTGTAATGTGTGACAGGGGCTGTACCTGGTGTAATGTGTGACAGGGGCTGTACCTAGTGTAATGTATGACAGGGGCTCTACCTGGTGTAATGTGTGACAGGGGCTGTACCTGGTGTAATGTGTGACAGGGGCTCTGCCTGGTGTAATGTGTGATAGGGGCTGTACCTGGTGTAATGTGTGACAGGGGCTGTACCTAGTGTAATGTGTGACAGGGGCTCTGCCTGGTGTAATGTGTAGCAGGGGCTCTGCCTGGTGTAATGTGTGACAGGGGCTCTACCTGTTGTAATGTGTGACAGGGGCTCTACCTGGCGTAATGTGTGACAGGGCCTCTACCTGGTGTAATGTGTGACAGGGCCTCTACCTGGCGTAATGTGTGACAGGGCCCCTACCTCGTGTAATGTGTGACAGGGCCCCTACCTGGCGTAATGTGTGACAGGGGCTCTACCTGGTGTAATGTGTGACAGAGGTTCTACCTGGTGTAATGTGTGACAGAGGTTCTACCTAGTGTAATGTGTGACAGGGGCTGTACCTGGTGTAATGTGTGACAGGGGCTCTGCTTGGTGTAATGTGTGACAGGGGCTTTACCTGGTGTAATGTGTGACAGGGGCTCTACCTGGTGTAATGTGTGACAGGGGCTCTACCTGGTGTAATGTGTGACAGGGCATCCACCTGGTGTAATGTGTGACAGAGGTTCTACCTGGTGTAATGTGTGGCTGGGGCTGTACCTGGTGTAATGTGTGACAAAGGTTCTACCTGGTGTTATGTGTGACAGGGGCTCTACCTGGTGTAATGTGTGACAGGGGCTGTACCTGGTGTAATGTGTGACAGGGGCTCTGCCTGGTGTAATGTGTAGCAGGGGCTCTGCCTGGTGTAATGTGTGACAGGGGCTCTACCTGTTGTAATGTGTGACAGGGGCTCTACCTGGCGTAATGTGTGACAGGGCCTCTACCTGGCGTAATGTGTGACAGGGCCTCTACCTGGCGTAATGTGTGACAGGGCCCTACCTCGTGTAATGTGTGACAGGGCCCCTACCTGGCGTAATGTGTGACAGGGGCTCTACCTGGTGTAATGTGTGACAGAGGTTCTACCTGGTGTAATGTGTGACAGGGGCTGTACCTGGTGTAATGTGTGACAGGGGCTGTACCTGGTGTAATGTGTGACAGGGGCTCTGCCTGGTGTAATGTGTGACAGGGGCTGTACCTGGTGTAATGTGTGATAGGGGCTCTGCCTGGTGTAATGTGTGATAAGGGCTCTACCTGACGTAATGTGTGACAGGGGCTCTACCTGGCGTAATGTGTGACAGGGACTCTGCCTGGTGTAATGTGTGACAGGGGCTTTACTTGGCATAATGTGTGATGGGGGCTCTACCTGGCGTAATGTGTGACAGGGGCTTTACTTGGCGTAATGTGTGATGGGGGCTCTACCTGGTGTAATGTGTGACAGGGACTCTGCCTGGTGTAATGTGTGACAGGGGCTCTGCCTGGTGTAATGTGTGACAGGGACTCTGCCTGGTGTAATGTGTGACAGGGGCTGTACCTGGTGTAATGTGTGACAGGGGCTCTACCTGGTGTAATGTGTGGCAGGGGCTCTGCCTGGTGTAATGTGTTACAGGGACTCTGCCTGGTGTAATGTGTGACAGGGGCTCTGCCTGGTGTAATGTGTGACAGGGACTCTGCCTGGTGTAATGTGTGACAGGGGCTGTACCTGGTGTAATGTGTGACAGGGGCTCTACCTGGTGTAATGTGTGGCAGGGGCTCTGCCTGGTGTAATGTGTGACAGGGGCTCTGCTTGGTGTAATGTATGACAGGGGCTGTACCTGGTGTAATGTGTGATAGGGGCTGTACCTGGTGTAATGTGTGACAGGGGCTCTACATGGTGTAATGTGTGGCAGGGGCTCTACCTGGTGTAATGTGTGACAGGGGCTCTACCTGGCGTAATGTGTGACAGGGGCTGTACCTGGTGTAATGTGTGACAGAGGCTGTACCTGGTGTAATGTGTGACAGGGGCTCTACCTGGCGTAATGTGTGACAGGGGCTGTACCTGGTGTAATGTGTGACAGGGGCTGTACCTGGTGTAATGTGTGACAGGGGCTCTACCTGGTGTAATGTGTGACAGGGGCTGTACCTGGTGTAATGTGTAACAGGGGCTGTACCTGGTGTAATGTGTGACAGGGGCTCTGCTTGGTGTAATGTGTGACAGGGGCTTTACCTGGTGTAATGTGTGGCAGGGGCTCTGCCTGGTGTAATGTGTGACAGGGGCTGTACCTGGTGTAATGTGTGACAGGGGCTGTACCTGGTGTAATGTGTGACAGGGGCTCTGCCTGGTGTAATGTGTGACAGGGGCTGTACCTGGTGTAATGTGTGACAGGGGCTGTACCTAGTGTAATGTATGACAGGGGCTCTACCTGGTGTAATGTGTGACAGGGGCTGTACCTGGTGTAATGTGTGACAGGGGCTCTGCCTGGTGTAATGTGTGATAGGGGCTGTACCTGGTGTAATGTGTGACAGGGGCTGTACCTAGTGTAATGTATGACAGGGGCTCTGCCTGGTGTAATGTGTAGCAGGGGCTCTGCCTGGTGTAATGTGTGACAGGGGCTCTACCTGTTGTAATGTGTGACAGGGGCTCTACCTGGCGTAATGTGTGACAGGGCCTCTACCTGGTGTAATGTGTGACAGGGCCTCTACCTGGCGTAATGTGTGACAGGGCCCCTACCTCGTGTAATGTGTGACAGGGCCCCTACCTGGCGTAATGTGTGACAGGGGCTCTACCTGGTGTAATGTGTGACAGAGGTTCTACCTGGTGTAATGTGTGACAGAGGTTCTACCTAGTGTAATGTGTGACAGGGGCTGTACCTGGTGTAATGTGTGACAGGGGCTCTGCTTGGTGTAATGTGTGACAGGGGCTTTACCTGGTGTAATGTGTGACAGGGGCTCTACCTGGTGTAATGTGTGACAGGGGCTCTACCTGGTGTAATGTGTGACAGGGCATCCACCTGGTGTAATGTGTGACAGAGGTTCTACCTGGTGTAATGTGTGGCTGGGGCTGTACCTGGTGTAATGTGTGACAAAGGTTCTACCTGGTGTTATGTGTGACAGGGGCTCTACCTGGTGTAATGTGTGACAGGGGCTGTACCTGGTGTAATGTGTGACAGGGGCTCTGCCTGGTGTAATGTGTAGCAGGGGCTCTGCCTGGTGTAATGTGTGACAGGGGCTCTACCTGTTGTAATGTGTGACAGGGGCTCTACCTGGCGTAATGTGTGACAGGGCCTCTACCTGGCGTAATGTGTGACAGGGCCTCTACCTGGCGTAATGTGTGACAGGGCCCTACCTCGTGTAATGTGTGACAGGGCCCCTACCTGGCGTAATGTGTGACAGGGGCTCTACCTGGTGTAATGTGTGACAGAGGTTCTACCTGGTGTAATGTGTGACAGGGGCTGTACCTGGTGTAATGTGTGACAGGGGCTGTACCTGGTGTAATGTGTGACAGGGGCTCTGCCTGGTGTAATGTGTGACAGGGGCTGTACCTGGTGTAATGTGTGATAGGGGCTCTGCCTGGTGTAATGTGTGATAAGGGCTCTACCTGACGTAATGTGTGACAGGGGCTCTACCTGGCGTAATGTGTGACAGGGACTCTGCCTGGTGTAATGTGTGACAGGGGCTTTACTTGGCGTAATGTGTGATGGGGGCTCTACCTGGCGTAATGTGTGACAGGGGCTTTACTTGGCGTAATGTGTGATGGGGGCTCTACCTGGTGTAATGTGTGACAGGGACTCTGCCTGGTGTAATGTGTGACAGGGGCTCTGCCTGGTGTAATGTGTGACAGGGACTCTGCCTGGTGTAATGTGTGACAGGGGCTGTACCTGGTGTAATGTGTGACAGGGGCTCTACCTGGTGTAATGTGTGGCAGGGGCTCTGCCTGGTGTAATGTGTGACAGGGGCTCTGCTTGGTGTAATGTATGACAGGGGCTGTACCTGGTGTAATGTGTGATAGGGGCTGTACCTGGTGTAATGTGTGACAGGGGCTCTACATGGTGTAATGTGTGGCAGGGGCTCTACTTGGTGTAATGTGTGACAGGGGCTCTACCTGGCGTAATGTGTGACAGGGGCTGTACCTGGTGTAATGTGTGACTGGGGCTGTACCTGGTGTAATGTGTGACAGGGGCTCTACCTGGCGTAATGTGTGACAGGGGCTGTACCTGGTGTAATGTGTGACAGGGGCTGTACCTGGTGTAATGTGTGACAGGGGCTCTACCTGGTGTAATGTGTGACAGGGGCTGTACCTGGTGTAATGTGTAACAGGGGCTGTACCTGGTGTAATGTGTGACAGGGGCTCTGCTTGGTGTAATGTGTGACAGGGCATCCACCTGGTGTAATGTGTGACAGAGGTTCTACCTGGTGTAATGTGTGGCTGGGGCTGTACCTGGTGTAATGTGTGACAAAGGTTCTACCTGGTGTTATGTGTGACAGGGGCTCTACCTGGTGTAATGTGTGACAGGGGCTGTACCTGGTGTAATGTGTGACAGGGGCTCTGCCTGGTGTAATGTGTAGCAGGGGCTCTGCCTGGTGTAATGTGTGACA
This sequence comes from Pseudophryne corroboree, assembly GCF_028390025.1. Classification (NCBI taxonomy): domain Eukaryota; kingdom Metazoa; phylum Chordata; class Amphibia; order Anura; family Myobatrachidae; genus Pseudophryne; species Pseudophryne corroboree. The sequence continues at coordinate 251,583 of NW_026970374.1, forward strand.
GGGGCTCTACCTGTTGTAATGTGTGACAGGGGCTCTACCTGGCGTAATGTGTGACAGGGCCTCTACCTGGCGTAATGTGTGACAGGGCCTCTACCTGGCGTAATGTGTGACAGGGCCCTACCTCGTGTAATGTGTGACAGGGCCCCTACCTGGCGTAATGTGTGACAGGGGCTCTACCTGGTGTAATGTGTGACAGAGGTTCTACCTGGTGTAATGTGTGACAGGGGCTGTACCTGGTGTAATGTGTGACAGGGGCTGTACCTGGTGTAATGTGTGACAGGGGCTCTGCCTGGTGTAATGTGTGACAGGGGCTGTACCTGGTGTAATGTGTGATAGGGGCTCTGCCTGGTGTAATGTGTGATAAGGGCTCTACCTGACGTAATGTGTGACAGGGGCTCTACCTGGCGTAATGTGTGACAGGGACTCTGCCTGGTGTAATGTGTGACAGGGGCTTTACTTGGCGTAATGTGTGATGGGGGCTCTACCTGGCGTAATGTGTGACAGGGGCTTTACTTGGCGTAATGTGTGATGGGGGCTCTACCTGGTGTAATGTGTGACAGGGACTCTGCCTGGTGTAATGTGTGACAGGGGCTCTGCCTGGTGTAATGTGTGACAGGGACTCTGCCTGGTGTAATGTGTGACAGGGGCTGTACCTGGTGTAATGTGTGACAGGGGCTCTACCTGGTGTAATGTGTGGCAGGGGCTCTGCCTGGTGTAATGTGTGACAGGGGCTCTGCTTGGTGTAATGTATGACAGGGGCTGTACCTGGTGTAATGTGTGATAGGGGCTGTACCTGGTGTAATGTGTGACAGGGGCTCTACATGGTGTAATGTGTGGCAGGGGCTCTACTTGGTGTAATGTGTGACAGGGGCTCTACCTGGCGTAATGTGTGACAGGGGCTGTACCTGGTGTAATGTGTGACTGGGGCTGTACCTGGTGTAATGTGTGACAGGGGCTCTACCTGGCGTAATGTGTGACAGGGGCTGTACCTGGTGTAATGTGTGACAGGGGCTGTACCTGGTGTAATGTGTGACAGGGGCTCTACCTGGTGTAATGTGTGACAGGGGCTGTACCTGGTGTAATGTGTAACAGGGGCTGTACCTGGTGTAATGTGTGACAGGGGCTCTGCTTGGTGTAATGTGTGACAGGGGCTTTACCTGGTGTAATGTGTGGCAGGGGCTCTGCCTGGTGTAATGTGTGACAGGGGCTGTACCTGGTGTAATGTGTGACAGGGGCTGTACCTGGTGTAATGTGTGACAGGGGCTCTGCCTGGTGTAATGTGTGACAGGGGCTGTACCTGGTGTAATGTGTGACAGGGGCTGTACCTAGTGTAATGTATGACAGGGGCTCTACCTGGTGTAATGTGTGACAGGGGCTCTACCTGGTGTAATGTGTGACAGAGGTTCTACCTGGTGTAATGTGTGACAGGGGCTCTACCTGGTGTAATGTGTGACAGAAGTTCTACCTGGTGTAATGTGTGACAGAGGTTCTACCTGGTGTAATGTGTGACAGGGGCTCTACCTGGTGTAATGTGTGACAGGGGCTCTACCTGGTGTAATGTGTGACAGGGCCTCTACCTGGTGTAATGTGTGACAGAGGTTCTACCTGGTGTAATGTGTGACAGGGGCTGTACCTGGTGTAATGTGTGACAGAGGTTCTACCTGGTGTAATGTGTGACAGGGGCTCTACGTGGTGTAATGTGTGGCTGGGGCTGTACCTGGTGTAATGTGTGACAGGGGCTCTACCTGGTGTAATGTGTGACAGGGGCTGTACCTGGTGTAATGTGTAACAGGGGCTGTACCTGGTGTAATGTGTGACAGGGGCTGTACCTGGTGTAATGTGTGACAGGGGCTCTGCCTGGTGTAATGTGTAGCAGGGGCTCTGCCTGGTGTAATGTGTGACAGGGGCTCTACCTGTTGTAATGTGTGACAGGGGCTCTACCTGGCGTAATGTGTGACAGGGCCTCTACCTGGCGTAATGTGTGACAGGGCCTCTACCTGGCGTAATGTGTGACAGGGCCCCTACCTCGTGTAATGTGTGACAGGGCCCCTACCTGGCGTAATGTGTGACAGGGGCTCTACCTGGTGTAATGTGTGACAGAGGTTCTACCTGGTGTAATGTGTGACAGAGGTTCTACCTAATGTAATGTGTGACAGGGGCTGTACCTGGTGTAATGTGTGACAGGGGCTCTGCTTGGTGTAATGTGTGACAGGGGCTTTACCTGGTGTAATGTGTGGCAGGGGCTCTGCCTGGTGTAATGTGTGACAGGGGCTGTACCTGGTGTAATGTGTGACAGGGGCTGTACCTGGTGTAATGTGTGACAGGGGCTCTGCCTGGTGTAATGTGTGACAGGGGCTGTACCTGGTGTAATGTGTGACAGGGGCTGTACCTGGTGTAATGTATGACAGGGGCTCTACCTGGTGTAATGTGTGACAGGGGCTCTACCTGGTGTAATGTGTGACAGAGGTTCTACCTGGTGTAATGTGTGACAGGGGCTCTACCTGGTGTAATGTGTGACAGAGGTTCTACCTGGTGTAATGTGTGACAGAGGTTCTACCTGGTGTAATGTGTGACAGGGGCTCTACCTGGTGTAATGTGTGACAGGGGCTCTACCTGGTGTAATGTGTGACAGGGCCTCTACCTGGTGTAATGTGTGACAGAGGTTCTACCTGGTGTAATGTGTGACAGGGGCTGTACCTGGTGTAATGTGTGACAGAGGTTCTACCTGGTGTAATGTGTGACAGGGGCTCTACCTGGTGTAATGTGTGGCTGGGGCTGTACCTGGTGTAATGTGTGACAGAGGTTCTACCTGGTGTAATGTGTGACAGAGGTTCAACTTGTGTTATGTGTGACAGGGGCTCTACCTGGTGTAATGTGTGACAGGGGCTCTACCTGGTGTAATGTGTGACAGGGGCTGTACCTGGTGTAATGTGTGACAGGTGCTCTACCTGGTGTAATGTGTGACAGGGGCTCTACCTGGCGTAATGTGTGACAGGGCCTCTACCTGGCGTAATGTGTGACAGGGCCTCTACCTGGCGTAATGTGTGACAGGGCCCCTACCTCGTGTAATGTGTGACAGGGCCCCTACCTGGCGTAATGTGTGACAGGGGCTCTACCTGGTGTAATGTGTGACAAAGGTTCTACCTGGTGTAATGTGTGACAGAGGTTCTACCTAATGTAATGTGTGACAGGGGCTGTACCTGGTGTAATGTGTGACAGGGGCTCTGCTTGGTGTAATGTGTGACAGGGGCTTTACCTGGTGTAATGTGTGGCAGGGGCTCTGCCTGGTGTAATGTGTGACAGGGGCTGTACCTGGTGTAATGTGTGACAGGGGCTGTACCTGGTGTAATGTGTGACAGGGGCTCTGCCTGGTGTAATGTGTGACAGGGGCTGTACCTGGTGTAATGTGTGACAGGGGCTGTACCTGGTGTAATGTATTACAGGGGCTCTACCTGGTGTAATGTGTGACAGAGGTTCTACCTGGTGTAATGTGTGACAGGGGCTCTACCTGGTGTAATGTGTGACAGAGGTTCTACCTGGTGTAATGTGTGACAGGGGCTCTACCTGGTGTAATGTGTGACAGAGGTTCTACCTGGTGTAATGTGTGACAGAGGTTCTACCTGGTGTAATGTGTGACAGGGGCTCTACCTGGTGTAATGTGTGACAGGGGCTCTACCTGGTGTAATGTGTGACAGGGCCTCTACCTGGTGTAATGTGTGACAGAGGTTCTACCTGGTGTAATGTGTGACAGGGGCTGTACCTGGTGTAATGTGTGACAGAGGTTCTACCTGGTGTAATGTGTGACAGGGGCTCTACCTGGTGTAATGTGTGGCTGGGGCTGTACCTGGTGTAATGTGTGACAGAGGTTCTACCTGGTGTAATGTGTGACAGAGGTTCAACTTGTGTTATGTGTGACAGGGGCTCTACCTGGTGTAATGTGTGACAGGGGCTCTACCTGGTGTAATGTGTGACAGGGGCTGTACCTGGTGTAATGTGTGACAGGTGCTCTACCTGGTGTAATGTGTGACAGGGGCTCTACCTGGTGTAATGTGTGACAGAGGTTCTACCCGGTGTAATGTGTGACAGGGGCTCTACCTGGTGTAATGTGTGACAGAGGTTCTACCTGGTGTAATGTGTGACAGAGGTTCTACCTGGTGTAATGTGTGACAGGGGCTCTACCTGGTGTAATGTGTGACAAGGGCTCTACCTGGTTTAATGTGTGGCAGGGGCTCTACCTGGTGTAATGTGTGACAGGGGCTGTACCTGGTGTAATGTGTGACAGGGGCTTTACCTGGTGTAATGTGTGGCAGGGGCTGTACCTGGTGTAATGTGTGACAGGGGCTGTACCTGGTGTAATGTGTGACAGGGGCTCTACCCGGTGTAATGTGTGACAGGGGCTCTACCTGGTGTAATGTTTGACAGGGGCTCTACCTGGTGTAATGTGTGACAGAGGTTCTACCTGGTGTAATGTGTGACAGAGGTTCTACCTGGTGTAATGTGTGACAGGGGCTCTACCTGGTGTAATGTGTGACAGGGGCTCTACCTGGTGTAATGTGTGACAGGGGCTTTACCTGGTGTAATGTGTGGCAGGGGCTGTACCTGGTGTAATGTGTGACAGGGGCTGTACCTGGTGTAATGTGTGACAGGGGCTCTACCCGGTGTAATGTGTGACAGGGGCTCTACCTGGTGTAATGTTTGACAGGGGCTCTACCTGGTGTAATGTGTGACAGAGGTTCTACCTGGTGTAATGTGTGACAGAGGTTCTACCTGGTGTAATGTGTGACAGGGGCTCTACCTGGTGTAATGTGTGACAGGGGCTCTACCTGGTGTAATGTGTGACAGGGCATCCACCTGGTGTAATGTGTGACAGAGGTTCTACCTGGTGTAATGTGTGGCTGGGGCTGTACCTGGTGTAATGTGTGACAAAGGTTCTACCTGGTGTTATGTGTGACAGGGGCTCTACCTGGTGTAATGTGTGACAGGGGCTGTACCTGGTGTAATGTGTGACAGGGGCTCTGCCTGGTGTAATGTGTAGCAGGGGCTCTGCCTGGTGTAATGTGTGACAGGGGCTCTACCTGTTGTAATGTGTGACAGGGGCTCTACCTGGCGTAATGTGTGACAGGGCCTCTACCTGGCGTAATGTGTGACAGGGCCTCTACCTGGCGTAATGTGTGACAGGGCCCCTACCGCGTGTAATGTGTGACAGGGCCCCTACCTGGCGTAATGTGTGACAGGGGCTCTACCTGGTGTAATGTGTGACAGAGGTTCTACCTGGTGTAATGTGTGACAGAGGTTCTACCTAGTGTAATGTGTGACAGGGGCTGTACCTGGTGTAATGTGTGACAGGGGCTCTGCTTGGTGTAATGTGTGACAGGGGCTTTACCTGGTGTAATGTGTGGCAGGGGCTCTGCCTGGTGTAATGTGTGACAGGGGCTGTACCTGGTGTAATGTGTGACAGGGGCTGTACCTGGTGTAATGTGTGACAGGGGCTCTGCCTGGTGTAATGTGTGACAGGGGCTGTACCTGGTGTAATGTGTGACAGGGGCTGTACCTGGTGTAATGTATGACAGGGGCTCTACCTGGTGTAATGTGTGACAGGGGCTCTACTTGGTGTAATGTGTGACAGAGGTTCTACCTGGTGTAATGTGTGACAGGGGCTCTACCTGGTGTAATGTGTGACAGAGGTTCTACCTGGTGTAATGTGTGACAGAGGTTCTACCTGGTGTAATGTGTGACAGGGGCTCTACCTGGTGTAATGTGTGACAGGGGCTCTACCTGGTGTAATGTGTGACAGGGCCTCTACCTGGTGTAATGTGTGACAGAGGTTCTACCTGGTGTAATGTGTGACAGGGGCTTTACCTGGTGTAATGTGTGACAGAGGTTCTACCTGGTGTAATGTGTGACAGGGGCTCTACCTGGTGTAATGTGTGGCTGGGGCTGTACCTGGTGTAATGTGTGACAGAGGTTCTACCTGGTGTAATGTGTGACAGAGGTTCAACTTGTGTTATGTGTGACAGGGGCTCTACCTGGTGTAATGTGTGACAGGGGCTCTACCTGGTGTAATGTGTGACAGGGGCTGTACCTGGTGTAATGTGTGACAGGTGCTCTACCTGGTGTAATGTGTGACAGGGGCTCTACCTGTTGTAATGTGTGACAGGGGCTCTACCTGGTGTAATGTGTGACAGAGGTTCTACCTAATGTAATGTGTGACAGGGGCTGTACCTGGTGTAATGTGTGACAGGGGCTCTGCTTGGTGTAATGTGTGACAGGGGCTTTACCTGGTGTAATGTGTGGCAGGGGCTCTGCCTGGTGTAATGTGTGACAGGGGCTGTACCTGGCGTAATGTGTGACAGGGCCTCTACCTGGCGTAATGTGTGACAGGGCCTCTACCTGGCGTAATGTGTGACAGGGCCCCTACCTCGTGTAATGTGTGACAGGGCCCCTACCTGGCGTAATGTGTGACAGGGGCTCTACCTGGTGTAATGTGTGACAGAGGTTCTACCTGGTGTAATGTGTGACAGAGGTTCTACCTAATGTAATGTGTGACAGGGGCTGTACCTGGTGTAATGTGTGACAGGGGCTCTGCTTGGTGTAATGTGTGACAGGGGCTTTACCTGGTGTAATGTGTGGCAGGGGCTCTGCCTGGTGTAATGTGTGACAGGGGCTGTACCTGGTGTAATGTGTGACAGGGGCTGTACCTGGTGTAATGTGTGACAGGGGCTCTGCCTGGTGTAATGTGTGACAGGGGCTGTACCTGGTGTAATGTGTGACAGGGGCTGTACCTGGTGTAATGTATGACAGGGGCTCTACCTGGTGTAATGTGTGACAGGGGCTCTACCTGGTGTAATGTGTGACAGAGGTTCTACCTGGTGTAATGTGTGACAGGGGCTCTACCTGGTGTAATGTGTGACAGAGGTTCTACCTGGTGTAATGTGTGACAGAGGTTCTACCTGGTGTAATGTGTGACAGGGGCTCTACCTGGTGTAATGTGTGACAGGGGCTCTACCTGGTGTAATGTGTGACAGGGCCTCTACCTGGTGTAATGTGTGACAGAGGTTCTACCTGGTGTAATGTGTGACAGGGGCTGTACCTGGTGTAATGTGTGACAGAGGTTCTACCTGGTGTAATGTGTGACAGGGGCTCTACCTGGTGTAATGTGTGGCTGGGGCTGTACCTGGTGTAATGTGTGACAGAGGTTCTACCTGGTGTAATGTGTGACAGTGGTTCAACTTGTGTTATGTGTGACAGGGGCTCTACCTGGTGTAATGTGTGACAGGGGCTCTACCTGGTGTAATGTGTGACAGGGGCTGTACCTGGTGTAATGTGTGACAGGTGCTCTACCTGGTGTAATGTGTGACAGGGGCTCTACCTGGCGTAATGTGTGACAGGACCTCTACCTGGCGTAATGTGTGACAGGGCCTCTACCTGGCGTAATGTGTGACAGGGCCCCTACCTCGTGTAATGTGTGACAGGGCCCCTACCTGGCGTAATGTGTGACAGGGGCTCTACCTGGTGTAATGTGTGACAGAGGTTCTACCTGGTGTAATGTGTGACAGAGGTTCTACCTAATGTAATGTGTGACAGGGGCTGTACCTGGTGTAATGTGTGACAGGGGCTCTGCTTGGTGTAATGTGTGACAGGGGCTTTACCTGGTGTAATGTGTGGCAGGGGCTCTGCCTGGTGTAATGTGTGACAGGGGCTGTACCTGGTGTAATGTGTGACAGGGGCTGTACCTGGTGTAATGTGTGACAGAGGTTCTACCTGGTGTAATGTGTGACAGGGGCTCTACCTGGTGTAATGTGTGGCTGGGGCTGTACCTGGTGTAATGTGTGACAGAGGTTCTACCTGGTGTAATGTGTGACAGAGGTTCAACTTGTGTTATGTGTGACAGGGGCTCTACCTGGTGTAATGTGTGACAGGGGCTCTACCTGGTGTAATGTGTGACAGGGGCTGTACCTGGTGTAATGTGTGACAGGTGCTCTACCTGGTGTAATGTGTGACAGGGGCTCTACCTGGCGTAATGTGTGACAGGGCCTCTACCTGGCGTAATGTGTGACAGGGCCTCTACCTGGCGTAATGTGTGACAGGGCCCCTACCTCGTGTAATGTGTGACAGGGCCCCTACCTGGCGTAATGTGTGACAGGGGCTCTACCTGGTGTAATGTGTGACAGAGGTTCTACCTGGTGTAATGTGTGACAGAGGTTCTACCTAATGTAATGTGTGACAGGGGCTGTACCTGGTGTAATGTGTGACAGGGGCTCTGCTTGGTGTAATGTGTGACAGGGGCTTTACCTGGTGTAATGTGTGGCAGGGGCTCTGCCTGGTGTAATGTGTGACAGGGGCTGTACCTGGTGTAATGTGTGACAGGGGCTGTACCTGGTGTAATGTGTGACAGGGGCTCTGCCTGGTGTAATGTGTGACAGGGGCTTTACCTGGTGTAATGTGTGGCAGGGGCTGTACCTGGTGTAATGTGTGACAGGGGCTGTACCTGGTGTAATGTGTGACAGGGGCTCTACCCGGTGTAATGTGTGACAGGGGCTCTACCTGGTGTAATGTTTGACAGGGGCTCTACCTGGTGTAATGTGTGACAGAGGTTCTACCTGGTGTAATGTGTGACAGAGGTTCTACCTGGTGTAATGTGTGACAGGGGCTCTACCTGGTGTAATGTGTGACAGGGGCTCTACCTGGTGTAATGTGTGACAGGGGCTTTACCTGGTGTAATGTGTGGCAGGGGCTGTACCTGGTGTAATGTGTGACAGGGGCTGTACCTGGTGTAATGTGTGACAGGGGCTCTACCCGGTGTAATGTGTGACAGGGGCTCTACCTGGTGTAATGTTTGACAGGGGCTCTACCTGGTGTAATGTGTGACAGAGGTTCTACCTGGTGTAATGTGTGACAGAGGTTCTACCTGGTGTAATGTGTGACAGGGGCTCTACCTGGTGTAATGTGTGACAGGGGCTCTACCTGGTGTAATGTGTGACAGGGCATCCACCTGGTGTAATGTGTGACAGAGGTTCTACCTGGTGTAATGTGTGGCCGGGGCTGTACCTGGTGTAATGTGTGACAAAGGTTCTACCTGGTGTTATGTGTGACAGGGGCTCTACCTGGTGTAATGTGTGACAGGGGCTGTACCTGGTGTAATGTGTGACAGGGGCTCTGCCTGGTGTAATGTGTAGCAGGGGCTCTGCCTGGTGTAATGTGTGACAGGGGCTCTACCTGTTGTAATGTGTGACAGGGGCTCTACCTGGCGTAATGTGTGACAGGGCCTCTACCTGGCGTAATGTGTGACAGGGCCTCTACCTGGCGTAATGTGTGACAGGGCCCCTACCTCGTGTAATGTGTGACAGGGCCCCTACCTGGCGTAATGTGTGACAGGGGCTCTACCTGGTGTAATGTGTGACAGAGGTTCTACCTGGTGTAATGTGTGACAGAGGTTCTACCTAGTGTAATGTGTGACAGGGGCTGTACCTGGTGTAATGTGTGACAGGGGCTCTGCTTGGTGTAATGTGTGACAGGGACTTTACCTGGTGTAATGTGTGGCAGGGGCTCTGCCTGGTGTAATGTGTGACAGGGGCTGTACCTGGTGTAATGTGTGACAGGGGCTGTACCTGGTGTAATGTGTGACAGGGGCTCTGCCTGGTGTAATGTGTGACAGGGGCTGTACCTGGTGTAATGTGTGACAGGGGCTGTACCTGGTGTAATGTATGACAGGGGCTCTACCTGGTGTAATGTGTGACAGGGGCTCTACCTGGTGTAATGTGTGACAGAGGTTCTACCTGGTGTAATGTGTGACAGGGGCTCTACCTGGTGTAATGTGTGACAGAGGTTCTACCTGGTGTAATGTGTGACAGAGGTTCTACCTGGTGTAATGTGTGACAGGGGCTCTACCTGGTGTAATGTGTGACAGGGGCTCTACCTGGTGTAATGTGTGACAGGGCCTCTACCTGGTGTAATGTGTGACAGAGGTTCTACCTGGTGTAATGTGTGACAGGGGCTTTACCTGGTGTAATGTGTGACAGAGGTTCTACCTGGTGTAATGTGTGACAGGGGCTCTACCTGGTGTAATGTGTGGCTGGTGCTGTACCTGGTGTAATGTGTGACAGAGGTTCTACCTGGTGTAATGTGTGACAGAGGTTCAACTTGTGTTATGTGTGACAGGGGCTCTACCTGGTGTAATGTGTGACAGGGGCTCTACCTGGTGTAATGTGTGACAGGGGCTGTACCTGGTGTAATGTGTGACAGGTGCTCTACCTGGTGTAATGTGTGACAGGGGCTCTACCTGGTGTAATGTGTGACAGAGGTTCTACCCGGTGTAATGTGTGACAGGGGCTCTACCTGGTGTAATGTGTGACAGAGGCTCTACCTGGTGTAATGTGTGACAGAGGTTCTACCTGGTGTAATGTGTGACAGGGGCTCTACCTGGTGTAATGTGTGACAAGGGCTCTACCTGGTTTAATGTGTGGCAGGGGCTCTACCTGGTGTAATGTGTGACAGGGGCTGTACCTGGTGTAATGTGTGACAGGGGCTTTACCTGGTGTAATGTGTGGCAGGGGCTGTACCTGGTGTAATGTGTGACAGGGGCTGTACCTGGTGTAATGTGTGACAGGGGCTCTACCCAGTGTAATGTGTGACAGGGGCTCTACCTGGTGTAATGTTTGACAGGGGCTCTACCTGGTGTAATGTGTGACAGAGGTTCTACCTGGTGTAATGTGTGACAGAGGTTCTACCTGGTGTAATGTGTGACAGGGGCTCTACCTGGTGTAATGTGTGACAGGGGCTCTACCTGGTGTAATGTGTGACAGGGGCTTTACCTGGTGTAATGTGTGGCAGGGGCTGTACCTGGTGTAATGTGTGACAGGGGCTGTACCTGGTGTAATGTGTGACAGGGGCTCTACCCGGTGTAATGTGTGACAGGGGCTCTACCTGGTGTAATGTTTGACAGGGGCTCTACCTGGTGTAATGTGTGACAGAGGTTCTACCTGGTGTAATGTGTGACAGAGGTTCTACCTGGTGTAATGTGTGACAGGGGCTCTACCTGGTGTAATGTGTGACAGGGCATCCACCTGGTGTAATGTGTGACAGAGGTTCTACCTGGTGTAATGTGTGGCTGGGGCTGTACCTGGTGTAATGTGTGACAAAGGTTCTACCTGGTGTTATGTGTGACAGGGGCTCTACCTGGTGTAATGTGTGACAGGGGCTGTACCTGGTGTAATGTGTGACAGGGGCTCTGCCTGGTGTAATGTGTAGCAGGGGCTCTGCCTGGTGTAATGTGTGACAGGGGCTCTACCTGTTGTAATGTGTGACAGGGGCTCTACCTGGCGTAATGTGTGACAGGGCCTCTACCTGGCGTAATGTGTGACAGGGCCTCTACCTGGCGTAATGTGTGACAGGGCCCCTACCTCGTGTAATGTGTGACAGGGCCCCTACCTGGCGTAATGTGTGACAGGGGCTCTACCTGGTGTAATGTGTGACAGAGGTTCTACCTGGTGTAATGTGTGACAGAGGTTCTACCTAGTGTAATGTGTGACAGGGGCTGTACCTGGTGTAATGTGTGACAGGGGCTCTGCTTGGTGTAATGTGTGACAGGGGCTTTACCTGGTGTAATGTGTGGCAGGGGCTCTGCCTGGTGTAATGTGTGACAGGGGCTGTACCTGGTGTAATGTGTGACAGGGGCTGTACCTGGTGTAATGTGTGACAGGGGCTCTGCCTGGTGTAATGTGTGACAGGGGCTGTACCTGGTGTAATGTGTGACAGGGGCTGTACCTGGTGTAATGTATGACAGGGGCTCTACCTGGTGTAATGTGTGACAGGGGCTCTACCTGGTGTAATGTGTGACAGAGGTTCTACCTGGTGTAATGTGTGACAGGGGCTCTACCTGGTGTAATGTGTGACAGAGGTTCTACCTGGTGTAATGTGTGACAGAGGTTCTACCTGGTGTAATGTGTGACAGGGGCTCTACCTGGTGTAATGTGTGACAGGGGCTCTACCTGGTGTAATGTGTGACAGGGCCTCTACCTGGTGTAATGTGTGACAGAGGTTCTACCTGGTGTAATGTGTGACAGGGGCTTTACCTGGTGTAATGTGTGACAGAGGTTCTACCTGGTGTAATGTGTGACAGGGGCTCTACCTGGTGTAATGTGTGGCTGGGGCTGTACCTGGTGTAATGTGTGACAGAGGTTCTACCTGGTGTAATGTGTGACAGAGGTTCAACTTGTGTTATGTGTGACAGGGGCTCTACCTGGTGTAATGTGTGACAGGGGCTCTACCTGGTGTAATGTGTGACAGGGGCTGTACCTGGTGTAATGTGTGACAGGTGCTCTACCTGGTGTAATGTGTGACAGGGGCTCTACCTGGTGTAATGTGTGACAGAGGTTCTACCCGGTGTAATGTGTGACAGGGGCTCTACCTGGTGTAATGTGTGACAGAGGTTCTACCTGGTGTAATGTGTGACATAGGTTCTACCTGGTGTAATGTGTGACAGGGGCTCTACCTGGTGTAATGTGTGACAAGGGCTCTACCTGGTTTAATGTGTGGCAGGGGCTCTACCTGGTGTAATGTGTGACAGGGGCTGTACCTGGTGTAATGTGTGACAGGGGCTTTACCTGGTGTAATGTGTGGCAGGGGCTGTACCTGGTGTAATGTGTGACAGGGGCTGTACCTGGTGTAATGTGTGACAGGGGCTCTACCCGGTGTAATGTGTGACAGGGGCTCTACCTGGTGTAATGTTTGACAGGGGCTCTACCTGGTGTAATGTGTGACAGAGGTTCTACCTGGTGTAATGTGTGACAGAGGTTCTACCTGGTGTAATGTGTGACAGGGGCTCTACCTGGTGTAATGTGTGACAGGGGCTCTACCTGGTGTAATGTGTGACAGGGCATCCACCTGGTGTAATGTGTGACAGAGGTTCTACCTGGTGTAATGTGTGGCTGGGGCTGTACCTGGTGTAATGTGTGACAAAGGTTCTACCTGGTGTTATGTGTGACAGGAGGTCTACCTGGTGTAATGTGTGACAGGGGCTGTACCTGGTGTAATGTGTGACAGGGGCTCTGCCTGGTGTAATGTGTGGCAGGGGCTCTGCCTGGTGTAATGTGTGACAGGGGCTCTACCTGTTGCAATGTGTGACAGGGGCTCTACCTGGCGTAATGTGTGACAGGGCCTCTACCTGGCGTAATGTGTGACAGGGCCTCTACCTGGCGTAATGTGTGACAGGGCCCCTACCTCGTGTAATGTGTGACAGGGCCCCTACCTGGCGTAATGTGTGACAGGGGCTCTACCTGGTGTAATGTGTGACAGAGGTTCTACCTGGTGTAATGTGTGACAGAGGTTCTACCTAGTGTAATGTGTGACAGGGGCTGTACCTGGTGTAATGTGTGACAGGGGCTCTACCTGGTGTAATGTGTGACAGAGGTTCTACCTGGTGTAATGTGTGACAGGGGCTGTACCTGGTGTAATGTGTGACAGAGGTTCTACCTGGTGTAATGTGTGACAGGGGCTCTACCTGGTGTAATGTGTGGCTGGGGCTGTACCTGGTGTAATGTGTGACAGAGGTTCTACCTGGTGTAATGTGTAACAGAGGTTCAACTTGTGTTATGTGTGACAGGGGCTCTACCTGGTGTAATGTGTGACAGGGGCTCTACCTGGTGTAATGTGTGACAGGGGCTGTACCTGGTGTAATGTGTGACAGGTGCTCTACCTGGTGTAATGTGTGACAGGGGCTCTACCTGGTGTAATGTGTGACAGAGGTTCTACCCGGTGTAATGTGTGACAGGGGCTCTACCTGGTGTAATGTGTGACAGAGGTTCTACCTGGTGTAATGTGTGACAGAGGTTCTACCTGGTGTAATGTGTGACAGGGGCTCTACCTGGTGTAATGTGTGACAAGGGCTCTACCTGGTTTAATGTGTGGCAGGGGCTCTACCTGGTGTAATGTGTGACAGGGGCTGTACCTGGTGTAATGTGTGACAGGGGCTTTACCTGGTGTAATGTGTGGCAGGGGCTGTACCTGGTGTAATGTGTGACAGGGGCTGTACCTGGTGTAATGTGTGACAGGGGCTCTACCCGGTGTAATGTGTGACAGGGGCTCTACCTGGTGTAATGTTTGACAGGGGCTCTACCTGGTGTAATGTGTGACAGAGGTTCTACCTGGTGTAATGTGTGACAGAGGTTCTACCTGGTGTAATGTGTGACAGGGGCTCTACCTGGTGTAATGTGTGACAGGGGCTCTACCTGGTGTAATGTGTGACAGGGGCTTTACCTGGTGTAATGTGTGGCAGGGGCTGTACCTGGTGTAATGTGTGACAGGGGCTGTACCTGGTGTAATGTGTGACAGGGGCTCTACCCGGTGTAATGTGTGACAGGGGCTCTACCTGGTGTAATGTTTGACAGGGGCTCTACCTGGTGTAATGTGTGACAGAGGTTCTACCTGGTGTAATGTGTGACAGAGGTTCTACCTGGTGTAATGTGTGACAGGGGCTCTACCTGGTGTAATGTGTGACAGGGGCTCTACCTGGTGTAATGTGTGACAGGGCATCCACCTGGTGTAATGTGTGACAGAGGTTCTACCTGGTGTAATGTGTGGCTGGGGCTGTACCTGGTGTAATGTGTGACAAAGGTTCTACCTGGTGTTATGTGTGACAGGGGCTCTACCCGGTGTAATGTGTGACAGGGGCTCTACCTGGTGTAATGTTTGACAGGGGCTCTACCTGGTGTAATGTGTGACAGAGGTTCTACCTGGTGTAATGTGTGACAGAGGTTCTACCTGGTGTAATGTGTGACAGGGGCTCTACCTGGTGTAATGTGTGACAGGGGCTCTACCTGGTGTAATGTGTGACAGGGCATCCACCTGGTGTAATGTGTGACAGAGGTTCTACCTGGTGTAATGTGTGGCTGGGGCTGTACCTGGTGTAATGTGTGACAAAGGTTCTACCTGGTGTTATGTGTGACAGGGGCTCTACCTGGTGTAATGTGTGACAGGGGCTGTACCTGGTGTAATGTGTGACAGGGGCTCTGCCTGGTGTAATGTGTAGCAGGGGCTCTGCCTGGTGTAATGTGTGACAGGGGCTCTACCTGTTGTAATGTGTGACAGGGGCTCTACCTGGCGTAATGTGTGACAGGGCCTCTACCTGGCGTAATGTGTGACAGGGCCTCTACCTGGCGTAATGTGTGACAGGGCCCCTACCTCGTGTAATGTGAGACAGGGCCCCTACCTGGCGTAATGTGTGACAGGGGCTCTACCTGGTGTAATGTGTGACAGAGGTTCTACCTGGTGTAATGTGTGACAGAGGTTCTACCTAGTGTAATGTGTGACAGGGGCTGTACCTGGTGTAATGTGTGACAGGGGCTCTGCTTGGTGTAATGTGTGACAGGGACTTTACCTGGTGTAATGTGTGGCAGGGGCTCTGCCTGGTGTAATGTGTGACAGGGGCTGTACCTGGTGTAATGTGTGACAGGGGCTGTACCTGGTGTAATGTGTGACAGGGGCTCTGCCTGGTGTAATGTGTGACAGGGGCTGTACCTGGTGTAATGTGTGACAGGGGCTGTACCTGGTGTAATGTATGACAGGGGCTCTACCTGGTGTAATGTGTGACAGGGGCTCTACCTGGTGTAATGTGTGACAGAGGTTCTACCTGGTGTAATGTGTGACAGGGGCTCTACCTGGTGTAATGTGTGACAGAGGTTCTACCTGGTGTAATGTGTGACAGAGGTTCTACCTGGTGTAATGTGTGACAGGGGCTCTACCTGGTGTAATGTGTGACAGGGGCTCTACCTGGTGTAATGTGTGACAGGGCCTCTACCTGGTGTAATGTGTGACAGAGGTTCTACCTGGTGTAATGTGTGACAGGGGCTTTACCTGGTGTAATGTGTGACAGAGGTTCTACCTGGTGTAATGTGTGACAGGGGCTCTACCTGGTGTAATGTGTGGCTGGGGCTGTACCTGGTGTAATGTGTGACAGAGGTTCTACCTGGTGTAATGTGTGACAGAGGTTCAACTTGTGTTATGTGTGACAGGGGCTCTACCTGGTGTAATGTGTGACAGGGGCTCTACCTGGTGTAATGTGTGACAGGGGCTGTACCTGGTGTAATGTGTGACAGGTGCTCTACCTGGTGTAATGTGTGACAGGGGCTCTACCTGGTGTAATGTGTGACAGAGGTTCTACCCGGTGTAATGTGTGACAGGGGCTCTACCTGGTGTAATGTGTGACAGAGGCTCTACCTGGTGTAATGTGTGACAGAGGTTCTACCTGGTGTAATGTGTGACAGGGGCTCTACCTGGTGTAATGTGTGACAAGGGCTCTACCTGGTTTAATGTGTGGCAGGGGCTCTACCTGGTGTAATGTGTGACAGGGGCTGTACCTGGTGTAATGTGTGACAGGGGCTTTACCTGGTGTAATGTGTGGCAGGGGCTGTACCTGGTGTAATGTGTGACAGGGGCTGTACCTGGTGTAATGTGTGACAGGGGCTCTACCCGGTGTAATGTGTGACAGGGGCTCTACCTGGTGTAATGTTTGACAGGGGCTCTACCTGGTGTAATGTGTGACAGAGGTTCTACCTGGTGTAATGTGTGACAGAGGTTCTACCTGGTGTAATGTGTGACAGGGGCTCTACCTGGTGTAATGTGTGACAGGGGCTCTACCTGGTGTAATGTGTGACAGGGGCTTTACCTGGTGTAATGTGTGGCAGGGGCTGTACCTGGTGTAATGTGTGACAGGGGCTGTACCTGGTGTAATGTGTGACAGGGGCTCTACCCGGTGTAATGTGTGACAGGGGCTCTACCTGGTGTAATGTTTGACAGGGGCTCTACCTGGTGTAATGTGTGACAGAGGTTCTACCTGGTGTAATGTGTGACAGAGGTTCTACCTGGTGTAATGTGTGACAGGGGCTCTACCTGGTGTAATGTGTGACAGGGCATCCACCTGGTGTAATGTGTGACAGAGGTTCTACCTGGTGTAATGTGTGGCTGGGGCTGTACCTGGTGTAATGTGTGACAAAGGTTCTACCTGGTGTTATGTGTGACAGGGGCTCTACCTGGTGTAATGTGTGACAGGGGCTGTACCTGGTGTAATGTGTGACAGGGGCTCTGCCTGGTGTAATGTGTAGCAGGGGCTCTGCCTGGTGTAATGTGTGACAGGGGCTCTACCTGTTGTAATGTGTGACAGGGGCTCTACCTGGCGTAATGTGTGACAGGGCCTCTACCTGGCGTAATGTGTGACAGGGCCTCTACCTGGCGTAATGTGTGACAGGGCCCCTACCTCGTGTAATGTGTGACAGGGCCCCTACCTGGCGTAATGTGTGACAGGGGCTCTACCTGGTGTAATGTGTGACAGAGGTTCTACCTGGTGTAATGTGTGACAGAGGTTCTACCTAGTGTAATGTGTGACAGGGGCTGTACCTGGTGTAATGTGTGACAGGGGCTCTGCTTGGTGTAATGTGTGACAGGGGCTTTACCTGGTGTAATGTGTGGCAGGGGCTCTGCCTGGTGTAATGTGTGACAGGGGCTGTACCTGGTGTAATGTGTGACAGGGGCTGTACCTGGTATAATGTGTGACAGGGGCTCTGCCTGGTGTAATGTGTGACAGGGGCTGTACCTGGTGTAATGTGTGACAGGGGCTGTACCTGGTGTAATGTATGACAGGGGCTCTACCTGGTGTAATGTGTGACAGGGGCTCTACCTGGTGTAATGTGTGACAGAGGTTCTACCTGGTGTAATGTGTGACAGGGGCTCTACCTGGTGTAATGTGTGACAGAGGTTCTACCTGGTGTAATGTGTGACAGAGGTTCTACCTGGTGTAATGTGTGACAGGGGCTCTACCTGGTGTAATGTGTGACAGGGGCTCTACCTGGTGTAATGTGTGACAGGGCCTCTACCTGGTGTAATGTGTGACAGAGGTTCTACCTGGTGTAATGTGTGACAGGGGCTTTACCTGGTGTAATGTGTGACAGAGGTTCTACCTGGTGTAATGTGTGACAGGGGCTCTACCTGGTGTAATGTGTGGCTGGGGCTGTACCTGGTGTAATGTGTGACAGAGGTTCTACCTGGTGTAATGTGTGACAGAGGTTCAACTTGTGTTATGTGTGACAGGGGCTCTACCTGGTGTAATGTGTGACAGGGGCTCTACCTGGTGTAATGTGTGACAGGGGCTGTACCTGGTGTAATGTGTGACAGGTGCTCTACCTGGTGTAATGTGTGACAGGGGCTCTACCTGGTGTAATGTGTGACAGAGGTTCTACCCGGTGTAATGTGTGACAGGGGCTCTACCTGGTGTAATGTGTGACAGAGGCTCTACCTGGTGTAATGTGTGACAGAGGTTCTACCTGGTGTAATGTGTGACAGGGGCTCTACCTGGTGTAATGTGTGACAAGGGCTCTACCTGGTTTAATGTGTGGCAGGGGCTCTACCTGGTGTAATGTGTGACAGGGGCTGTACCTGGTGTAATGTGTGACAGGGGCTTTACCTGGTGTAATGTGTGGCAGGGGCTGTACCTGGTGTAATGTGTGACAGGGGCTGTACCTGGTGTAATGTGTGACAGGGGCTCTACCCGGTGTAATGTGTGACAGGGGCTCTACCTGGTGTAATGTTTGACAGGGGCTCTACCTGGTGTAATGTGTGACAGAGGTTCTACCTGGTGTAATGTGTGACAGAGGTTCTACCTGGTGTAATGTGTGACAGGGGCTCTACCTGGTGTAATGTGTGACAGGGGCTCTACCTGGTGTAATGTGTGACAGGGGCTTTACCTGGTGTAATGTGTGGCAGGGGCTGTACCTGGTGTAATGTGTGACAGGGGCTGTACCTGGTGTAATGTGTGACAGGGGCTCTACCCGGTGTAATGTGTGACAGGGGCTCTACCTGGTGTAATGTTTGACAGGGGCTCTACCTGGTGTAATGTGTGACAGAGGTTCTACCTGGTGTAATGTGTGACAGAGGTTCTACCTGGTGTAATGTGTGACAGGGGCTCTACCTGGTGTAATGTGTGACAGGGCATCCACCTGGTGTAATGTGTGACAGAGGTTCTACCTGGTGTAATGTGTGGCTGGGGCTGTACCTGGTGTAATGTGTGACAAAGGTTCTACCTGGTGTTATGTGTGACAGGGGCTCTACCTGGTGTAATGTGTGACAGGGGCTGTACCTGGTGTAATGTGTGACAGGGGCTCTGCCTGGTGTAATGTGTAGCAGGGGCTCTGCCTGGTGTAATGTGTGACAGGGGCTCTACCTGTTGTAATGTGTGACAGGGGCTCTACCTGGCGTAATGTGTGACAGGGCCTCTACCTGGCGTAATGTGTGACAGGGCCTCTACCTGGCGTAATGTGTGACAGGGCCCCTACCTCGTGTAATGTGTGACAGGGCCCCTACCTGGCGTAATGTGTGACAGGGGCTCTACCTGGTGTAATGTGTGACAGAGGTTCTACCTGGTGTAATGTGTGACAGAGGTTCTACCTAGTGTAATGTGTGACAGGGGCTGTACCTGGTGTAATGTGTGACAGGGGCTCTGCTTGGTGTAATGTGTGACAGGGGCTTTACCTGGTGTAATGTGTGGCAGGGGCTCTGCCTGGTGTAATGTGTGACAGGGGCTGTACCTGGTGTAATGTGTGACAGGGGCTGTACCTGGTGTAATGTGTGACAGGGGCTCTGCCTGGTGTAATGTGTGACAGGGGCTGTACCTGGTGTAATGTGTGACAGGGGCTGTACCTGGTGTAATGTATGACAGGGGCTCTACCTGGTGTAATGTGTGACAGGGGCTCTACCTGGTGTAATGTGTGACAGAGGTTCTACCTGGTGTAATGTGTGACAGGGGCTCTACCTGGTGTAATGTGTGACAGAGGTTCTACCTGGTGTAATGTGTGACAGAGGTTCTACCTGGTGTAATGTGTGACAGGGGCTCTACCTGGTGTAATGTGTGACAGGGGCTCTACCTGGTGTAATGTGTGACAGGGCCTCTACCTGGTGTAATGTGTGACAGAGGTTCTACCTGGTGTAATGTGTGACAGGGGCTTTACCTGGTGTAATGTGTGACAGAGGTTCTACCTGGTGTAATGTGTGACAGGGGCTCTACCTGGTGTAATGTGTGGCTGGGGCTGTACCTGGTGTAATGTGTGACAGAGGTTCTACCTGGTGTAATGTGTGACAGAGGTTCAACTTGTGTTATGTGTGACAGGGGCTCTACCTGGTGTAATGTGTGACAGGGGCTCTACCTGGTGTAATGTGTGACAGGGGCTGTACCTGGTGTAATGTGTGACAGGTGCTCTACCTGGTGTAATGTGTGACAGGGGCTCTACCTGGTGTAATGTGTGACAGAGGTTCTACCCGGTGTAATGTGTGACAGGGGCTCTACCTGGTGTAATGTGTGACAGAGGTTCTACCTGGTGTAATGTGTGACAGAGGTTCTACCTGGTGTAATGTGTGACAGGGGCTCTACCTGGTGTAATGTGTGACAAGGGCTCTACCTGGTTTAATGTGTGGCAGGGGCTCTACCTGGTGTAATGTGTGACAGGGGCTGTACCTGGTGTAATGTGTGACAGGGGCTTTACCTGGTGTAATGTGTGGCAGGGGCTGTACCTGGTGTAATGTGTGACAGGGGCTGTACCTGGTGTAATGTGTGACAGGGGCTCTACCCGGTGTAATGTGTGACAGGGGCTCTACCTGGTGTAATGTTTGACAGGGGCTCTACCTGGTGTAATGTGTGACAGAGGTTCTACCTGGTGTAATGTGTGACAGAGGTTCTACCTGGTGTAATGTGTGACAGGGGCTCTACCTGGTGTAATGTGTGACAGGGGCTCTACCTGGTGTAATGTGTGACAGGGCATCCACCTGGTGTAATGTGTGACAGAGGTTCTACCTGGTGTAATGTGTGGCTGGGGCTGTACCTGGTGTAATGTGTGACAAAGGTTCTACCTGGTGTTATGTGTGACAGGAGGTCTACCTGGTGTAATGTGTGACAGGGGCTGTACCTGGTGTAATGTGTGACAGGGGCTCTGCCTGGTGTAATGTGTGGCAGGGGCTCTGCCTGGTGTAATGTGTGACAGGGGCTCTACCTGTTGCAATGTGTGACAGGGGCTCTACCTGGCGTAATGTGT
Source organism: Pseudophryne corroboree (assembly GCF_028390025.1). Taxonomy (NCBI): domain Eukaryota; kingdom Metazoa; phylum Chordata; class Amphibia; order Anura; family Myobatrachidae; genus Pseudophryne; species Pseudophryne corroboree. Next base: position 272,651 of record NW_026970374.1, read on the forward strand.
GACAGGGCCTCTACCTGGCGTAATGTGTGACAGGGCCTCTACCTGGCGTAATGTGTGACAGGGCCCCTACCTCGTGTAATGTGTGACAGGGCCCCTACCTGGCGTAATGTGTGACAGGGGCTCTACCTGGTGTAATGTGTGACAGAGGTTCTACCTGGTGTAATGTGTGACAGAGGTTCTACCTAGTGTAATGTGTGACAGGGGCTGTACCTGGTGTAATGTGTGACAGGGGCTCTACCTGGTGTAATGTGTGACAGAGGTTCTACCTGGTGTAATGTGTGACAGGGGCTGTACCTGGTGTAATGTGTGACAGAGGTTCTACCTGGTGTAATGTGTGACAGGGGCTCTACCTGGTGTAATGTGTGGCTGGGGCTGTACCTGGTGTAATGTGTGACAGAGGTTCTACCTGGTGTAATGTGTGACAGAGGTTCAACTTGTGTTATGTGTGACAGGGGCTCTACCTGGTGTAATGTGTGACAGGGGCTCTACCTGGTGTAATGTGTGACAGGGGCTGTACCTGGTGTAATGTGTGACAGGTGCTCTACCTGGTGTAATGTGTGACAGGGGCTCTACCTGGTGTAATGTGTGACAGAGGTTCTACCCGGTGTAATGTGTGACAGGGGCTCTACCTGGTGTAATGTGTGACAAGGGCTCTACCTGGTTTAATGTGTGGCAGGGGCTCTACCTGGTGTAATGTGTGACAGGGGCTGTACCTGGTGTAATGTGTGACAGGGGCTTTACCTGGTGTAATGTGTGGCAGGGGCTGTACCTGGTGTAATGTGTGACAGGGGCTGTACCTGGTGTAATGTGTGACAGGGGCTCTACCCGGTGTAATGTGTGACAGGGGCTCTACCTGGTGTAATGTTTGACAGGGGCTCTACCTGGTGTAATGTGTGACAGAGGTTCTACCTGGTGTAATGTGTGACAGAGGTTCTACCTGGTGTAATGTGTGACAGGGGCTCTACCTGGTGTAATGTGTGACAGGGGCTCTACCTGGTGTAATGTGTGACAGGGGCTTTACCTGGTGTAATGTGTGGCAGGGGCTGTACCTGGTGTAATGTGTGACAGGGGCTGTACCTGGTGTAATGTGTGACAGGGGCTCTACCCGGTGTAATGTGTGACAGGGGCTCTACCTGGTGTAATGTTTGACAGGGGCTCTACCTGGTGTAATGTGTGACAGAGGTTCTACCTGGTGTAATGTGTGACAGAGGTTCTACCTGGTGTAATGTGTGACAGGGGCTCTACCTGGTGTAATGTGTGACAGGGGCTCTACCTGGTGTAATGTGTGACAGGGCATCCACCTGGTGTAATGTGTGACAGAGGTTCTACCTGGTGTAATGTGTGGCTGGGGCTGTACCTGGTGTAATGTGTGACAAAGGTTCTACCTGGTGTTATGTGTGACAGGGGCTCTACCTGGTGTAATGTGTGACAGGGGCTGTACCTGGTGTAATGTGTGACAGGGGCTCTGCCTGGTGTAATGTGTAGCAGGGGCTCTGCCTGGTGTAATGTGTGACTGGGGCTCTACCTGTTGTAATGTGTGACAGGGGCTCTACCTGGCGTAATGTGTGACAGGGCCTCTACCTGGCGTAATGTGTGACAGGGCCTCTACCTGGCGTAATTTGTGACAGGGCCCCTACCTCGTGTAATGTGTGACAGGGCCCCTACCTGGCGTAATGTGTGACAGGGGCTCTACCTTGTGTAATGTGTGACAGAGGTTCTACCTGGTGTAATGTGTGACAGAGGTTCTACCTAGTGTAATGTGTGACAGGGGCTGTACCTGGTGTAATGTGTGACAGGGGCTCTGCTTGGTGTAATGTGTGACAGGGGCTTTACCTGGTGTAATGTGTGGCAGGGGCTCTGCCTGGTGTAATGTGTGACAGGGGCTGTACCTGGTGTAATGTGTGACAGGGGCTGTACCTGGTGTAATGTGTGACAGGGGCTCTGCCTGGTGTAATGTGTGACAGGGGCTGTACCTGGTGTAATGTGTGACAGGGGCTGTACCTGGTGTAATGTATGACAGGGGCTCTACCTGGTGTAATGTGTGACAGGGGCTCTACCTGGTGTAATGTGTGACAGAGGTTCTACCTGGTGTAATGTGTGACAGGGGCTCTACCTGGTGTAATGTGTGACAGAGGTTCTACCTGGTGTAATGTGTGACAGGGGCTCTACCTGGTGTAATGTGTGACAGGGGCTCTACCTGGTGTAATGTGTGACAGGGCCTCTACCTGGTGTAATGTGTGACAGAGGTTCTACCTGGTGTAATGTGTGACAGGGGCTTTACCTGGTGTAATGTGTGACAGAGGTTCTACCTGGTGTAATGTGTGACAGGGGCTCTACCTGGTGTAATGTGTGGCTGGGGCTGTACCTGGTGTAATGTGTGACAGAGGTTCTACCTGGTGTAATGTGTGACAGAGGTTCAACTTGTGGTATGTGTGACAGGGGCTCTACCTGGTGTAATGTGTGACAGGGGCTCTACCTGGTGTAATGTGTGACAGGGGCTGTACCTGGTGTAATGTGTGACAGGTGCTCTACCTGGTGTAATGTGTGACAGGGGCTCTACCTGGTGTAATGTGTGACAGAGGTTCTACCCGGTGTAATGTGTGACAGGGGCTCTACCTGGTGTAATGTGTGACAGAGGTTCTACCTGGTGTAATGTGTGGCAGGGGCTCTACCTGGTGTAATGTGTGACAGGGGCTCTACCTGGCGTAATGTGTGACAGGGGCTCTACCTGGTGTAATGTGTGGCAGGGGCTCTACCTGGCGTAATGTGTGACAGGGGACATCCTCTCGCACACTCCATCGCACGGCAGGCGTCTCATCACTCAGACACTCCGTCGCACGGTATACGTCTCATCGCTCGGACACTCCATTGCACGGCAGGCGTCTCATCGCTTGGACACTCCATCACACGGCGGCCGTCTCGGCGCTCGGGCACTCCATCGCACGGCGGGCGTCTCAGCGCTCGGGCACTCCATCCCTTGGTGGACGTCTCATCACTCGGGCTCTCCATCACACGGCGAGCATCTCATCGCTCTGACCTTCCGTCACACGGTGGACGTATTATCACTCGGACACTCCGTAACACGGTGGGTGTCTCATCTCTCGGACACTCCGTCACACGGTGGGTGTCTCATCTCTCGGACTCTCCGTCACACGGTGGGTGGCTCATCTCTCGGACCCTCAGTCACACGGTGGACGTCTCATCTCTCGGACCCTCCGTCACACGGTGGACATCTCATCTCTCGGACCCTCCGTCACACGGTGCACGTCTCATCACTCGGACACTCCGTCACACGGCGTGCATCTCATCGCTTGGACCTCAGTCACATGATGGGCGTCTCATCACTCGGACACTTTGTCACACGGTGTATGTCTCATCACTCAGACACTCCGTCGCGCGTGTACGTCTCATCACTCGGACACTCCATCACGCAGTGGACGTCTCATCACTCGGACACTCCGTCACACGGCGAGCATCTCATTGCTTGGACCCTCCGTCACATGATGGGCGTCTCATCACTCGGACACTCCGTCACGCGGTGGACGTCTCATCACTCGGATACTCCATCACGCGGTGGACGTCTCATCACTGAGACACTCCGTCGCACGGTGTACGTCTCATCGCTCGGACACTCCATCACACGGCAGGCGTCTCAGCGCTCGGGCACTCCGTCCCTTGGTGGACGTCTCATCACTCGGACTCTCCATCATACGGCGAGCATCTCATTGCTTGGACCCTCCGTCACATGATGGGCGTCTCATCACTTGTACACTCCGTCACGCGGTGGACGTCTCATCACTCGGACACTCCATCATGCGGTGGACGTCTCATCACTCGGACACTTCGTCACGCGGTGTATGTCTCATCACTCAGACACTCCATCACGCGGTGGACGTCTCATCACTCGGACACTCCATCACACGGCGAGCATCTCATCGCTTGGACCCTCCGTCACACGGTGGATGTCTCATCACTCGGACACTCCATCACGCGGTGGACGTCTCATCACTCGGACACTCCGTCACGCGGTGGATGTCTCATCACTCGGACACTCCGTCATGCGGTGGACGTCTCATCACTTGGACACTCCGTCACGCGGTGGACGTCTCATCACTCGGACACTCCGTCACGCGGTGGATGTCTCATCACTCGGACACTCCATCACACGGCGAGCATCTCATCGTTTGGACCCTCCGTCACATGGTGGATGTCTCATCACTCAGACACTCCGTCACGTGGTGGACGTCTCATCACTCGGACACTAGTGATGAGCACCGGAAATTTTTCGGGTTTTGTGTTTTGGTTTTGGGTTCGGTTCCGCGGCCGTGTTTTGGGTTCGAACGCTTTTTGGCAAAACCTCACCAAATTTTTTTTGTCGGATTCGGGTGTGTTTTGGATTCGGGTGTTTTTTTCAAAAAACCCTAAAAAACAGCTTAAATCATAGAATTTGGGGGTCATTTTGATCCCAAAGTATTATTAACCTCAATAACCATAATTTCCACTCATTTTCAGTCTATTCTGAACACCTCACACCTCACAATATTATTTTTAGTCTTAAAATTTGCACCGAGGTCGCTGGATGACTAAGCTCAGCGACCCAAGTGGCCGACACAAACACCTGGCCCATCTAGGAGTGGCACTGCAGTATGGCCCTTCAAAAAACTACTCCCCAAACAGCACATGACGCAAAGAAGAAAAAAAAGAGGCGCAATGAGGTAGCTGTGTGAGTAAGCTAAGCGACCCTAGTGGCCGACACAAACACCTGGCCCATCTAGGAGTGGCACTGCAGTGTCACGCAGGATGGCCCTTCCAAAAAAAAAACCCCAAACAGCACATGACGCAAAGAAAAAAAGAGGCGCAATGAGGTAGCTGTGTGACTAAGCTAAGCGACCCTAGTGGCCGACACAAACACCTGGCCCATCTAGGAGTGTCACTGCAGTGTCACGCAGGATGGCCCTTCAAAAAACTACTCCCCAAACAGCACATGACGCAAAGAAGAAAAAAAAGATGCGCAATGAGGTAGCTGTGTGACTAAGATAAGCGACCCAAGTGGCCGACACAAACACCTGGCCCATCTAGGAGTGGCACTGCAGTGTCACGCTGGATGGCCCTTCCAAAAAACACTCCCCAAACAGCACATGACGCAAAGAAAAAAAGAGGCGCAATGAGGTAGCTGTGTGAGTAAGATAAGCGACCCTAGTGGCCGACACAAACACCTGGCCCATCTAGGAGTGGCACTGCAGTGTCACGCAGGATGGCCCTTCCAAAAAACACTCCCCAAACAGCACATGACGCAAAGAAAAAAAGAGGCGCAATGAGGTAGCTGTGTGAGTAAGATAAGCGACCCAAGTGGCCGACACAAACACCTGGCCCATCTAGGAGTGGCACTGCAGTGTCACGCAGGATGGCTGTTCAGCCTCTCACTAAGCCCTTTCTGGCAAATTTGAAGCCTACAGTATAACCACCTTTACTTTTCAATAATCTGTTCAGAAGAGGTGTTTGTAGAACGGTGTTTTATTATTCAGTAAAGGGATCACAGATATGATGCTTTGATTTGATGTACAATACGATATGATGATATGTGATAATGAGGTAAAACTGTTAATGAAACAAGAATATGCAATTATGATATGCATGTGAAAAGCAAAATGGATATACACAAGTACATATAACATGGGCTGTGCAAACATGTGATTACATGTGCAAGTATAAACTACAGTGCAGCTAACATTACTCACTGGCTAAACAGGTTGAGATGAGACATTTAATATACAAACTCACCATCGAATGCTATATGAGAGTTGGACCCATGTAAAGCATGACTGTCTGGGACCATGAGGGAAGTAGAAAGGCTGATCCCAGCTTCTTCATCCCAGAATGCATTGCAAGACTGGCTACAAGAGGCTATGAGGGTCAAATTAATTGATGGGACTGACCACCAGATGGGGCAATAATACAACTTTCTGTAGTAAAAGTAATCAGATCTACACAAAGCAAATGCTGAAGGCATGACACTCCCCGTCTGGTATCACTGGTACCATATTTTAAACTCTAAACAGATAACAATAAGAATAGTTCAGTCACTGGTCTGAGGAACAACTTAGTCTCTCCTCGCTTACAGATCTTGACCTCAACCTTACGAACCTTCCCATCCTTGCTTGGGAACGTCTTGGTGACAAGACTTAAAGGCCATTCGTTGCGTTGTGACTGGCAATCTCTGACGAGCACAATGTCACCTGGTTTTAAGTTGGGTTTGGCAACTTGCCACTTGCTCCTTGACTGCAGGGTAGAAAGGTATTGTCTTTTCCATCTGTCCCAAAAGGTGTTTGCAAGGCTTTGAACTTGTCTCCATTGACGTTTGAACAGGTCTTTGGTATTGAATTCTCCAGGAGGAGCATAGGTAATCCCGGTCTTCTGTGTAAGAAGAGTGGCCGGAGTAAGTAGAAGTGGGTCTTCTGGGTCATTAGACACTGAAGTCAATGGTCTTCCGTTGACAATAGCTGAGACTTCAGCCATGAAGGTTGTTAAACTCTCGTGAGTAAGTCTTGCAGTTCCCACTTGCAAGAATATGGAATCAAGGATTCTGCGTATCATGCCGATCATCCTTTCCCAGGCACCTCCCATATGAGAAGAATGAGGCGGGTTGAAGGTCCATGTACAACCTTGCTCACTGAGATATCTCTCTATGCTTTTAGTGTCAATGTTCGAATTAATTTGTAATTCTTTGGCTGCTCCAATGAAGTTGGTACCTCTGTCGGACCGGATGTGTTTTACTGGGCCACGGATAGCAATGAAGCGTCTAAAGGCATTGATGAAGCTTGAAGTGTCCATTGATTCTATAACTTCGATGTGAACAGCTCTGATGCTCATACAAGTGAATACAACCGCCCAGCGCTTGCTGTTCGCATTCGCACCTCTAGTATGTCGTGTGATGACAGTCCATGGACCAAATACATCAAGACCAACATTGGAGAAAGGAGGGTCTGTACTAAGTCTGTCTGTTGGAAGATTAGCCATCTTCTGAGTTTGGGAAGTACCACGAAGTCTACGGCAAATGATGCATTTGAAGATTGTGCTGCTTACACACCTTTTCGCTCCAATAATCCAGAACCCAGCTGATCGTAGAGCTCCTTCGGTAAACAATCGTCCTTGGTGTTTGACTTCGTTGTGATAGTGTTGCACAATTAAAGAAGCTATGTGGTGACTCCCAGGAATGATTAAAGGATTTTTCTCATTTGTCTCCAAGTTTGCTTCTTGAAGACGGCCTCCTACTCTCAATAAATGATTTTCATCAAGAAAAGGGTCTAGCTTTTTTAAGGTGCTGTCTTTGGGAATAGGATTTCCACTGTTAATGCAGTCGATCTCTCCGGAAAAGATTTGGTGCTGCACAACACGGATGATAAGGTTCTTGGATCGTTGTGTTTCTTCTGGTGCGTAAACATTTTGACAGTGATGCCAACCTTTACATCCATTCACACTTACAGATGCGTTGCGTTTAAATGAATGGACTATGTGAGTTAAGCAGGTAATGGCTCTGACAAGTGATTTCCAAGTTGAAAATCTTTGGAATCTGTGAGGCTGAAGTTGACAATCTGAAGTTACGGTATGGATTGTAGTTATTTGTGGACGAATTTCAACATCTGAGTCTGCGTCTACTAGCTTGAATATGCTACTTTCAGGATTGTTCGAATCTGCCTTGTACAGGAATTCAGGTCCTCTGAGCCATGTAGTGTCTTTGAGGATACTGGCTGGGACAGCTCTTGTAGCGTGATCTGCTGGATTGTGAGCAGTAGATACATAGTGCCACTGTTTTGGATTGGTGGATCTTCTGATTCTTAGCACACGATTGCTGACATAAACATGGAACCGTCTGGTCTCGTTGCATATGTAGCCTAATACTACCTTACTGTCTGTGTAGAAATCTGCTTCAGAGAGTCCAATTGGTAACTCAGATGAAATGAGCTCAGCTAATTCTACAGCTAGTACTGCAGCACAAAGTTCAAGTCTGGGCACTGTGTGTTCTGTACGTGGAGCTAACTTTGCTTTGCCCATGACAAATCCAATATGACATTGTCCCTTGATGTCCATGGTCTTAAGATATGCAACTGCAGCAATTGCTTGGGTTGAGGCATCAGAGAATACACATAGTCTCTGGTTTTGTACTGCTGTAGAAGGCACGGGGGCATATGGACGTGTAATGCGGAGGTTGGTTAAGGTAGATAGAGAATCTTTCCACTCTTGCCACAAGTTTCTTTTCTGGAGAGGCAGTGGGGCATCCCAGTCAATTGACTCACAGGTTAGGTCTCTGAGCAAAGCTTTACCTTGGATAGTGACAGGAGCTGCAAATCCTAAGGGGTCGTACAAGCTGTTTAGAGTAGAGAGAACACCTCTGCGAGTGAAGGGTCTTTCTTCACTGTTTACTTGGAAGGTAAAGGTGTCAGATTTTAAGTCCCACAAGAGTCCAAGGCTACGTTGAGCTGGTGGGGAATCGGTTCCTAAATCCAAGTCTCTTAAATCGCTGGTATGATCTTGGGAAGGGAAGGCTTCCATCACTACTTTGCTGTTGGAAGCTATTTTGTGAAGCCTCAGGTTTGAACAAGCAAGCATTTCCTGAGCTCTTTTGAGGAGGCTGATTGCTGTCTCGGCTGTTGGCATAGATTTTAGGCAGTCATCCACGTAGAAGTCTTTATCTACAAGTTGTCTAACATCAGAACCATACTCTAGCTCACCCTCTTGAGCTGAACGTCTGAGTCCATAGATGGCAACTGCAGGTGAAGGGCTGTTACCAAAGATGTGTACCTTCATGCGATACTCCGTGATGTCTTTTGAGGGGTCATTGTCTCTGAACCAGAAGAATCTTAGGAAATTCCTGTCTTTTTCTCTCACAAGAAAGCAATGAAACATTTGTTGAATGTCAGCTGTGAAGGCAATAGAGTCTTTTCGGAAACGGATGAGTACTCCTAGGAGTTTGTTGTTAAGGTCTGGTCCTGTCAGGAGTACGTCATTTAAAGAAACACCTTCAAACTGGGCACTGGAATCGAACACCACTCTTATCTGACCTGGTTTCTTCGGGTGATATACTCCGAACATTGGCAGGTACCAGCATTCTTCTGTGTCTTTAAGAATGGGAGCTATCTCGGCGTGACCATTCTCAAATATTTTAGCCATAAAGGAGAAGAAATGATCTTTCATCTCTGGTTTCCTGTGAAAGTTGTGTTTAAGTGAAGAGAAGCGTTTGAGTACTTGTTCTTTGTCATTAGGAAGGCGTTGTCTGGGTGTTCTAAAGGGTAGAGGAGCAACCCAGCTGTTGGCATCATCCTTGACTAGTCCTTTCTCCATTATTTCCAAGAATAGTTTGTCCTCTATGGACATTGCCACCTGGTCATCCTTCTTTGTTCTCTGGAAGACTGCGTGTCCCAGATGATCTTGATAGTTGTCACAGATATGGTTGTCACTAGTTGAGTCTATGAAGGTACAGTGTGGTAATTCCTTTATGAGGAAATGGTTATGACATGGCTGGAACAGAGAAGGGCGTCCATTTTCTAAAGTACAGGTAAGCATGCTGTTGACAGAATCTGGTTTATGCTAGAGATGAGCGCCGGAAATTTTTCGGGTTTTGTGTTTTGGTTTTGGGTTCGGTTCCGCGGCCGTGTTTTGGGTTCGACCGCGTTTTGGCAAAACCTCACCGAATTTTTTTTGTCGGATTCGGGTGTGTTTTGGATTCGGGTGTTTTTTTCAAAAAACCCTAAAAAACAGCTTAAATCATAGAATTTGGGGGTCATTTTGATCCCAAAGTATTATTAACCCCAATAACCATAATTTCCACTCATTTTCAGTCTATTCTGAATACCTCACACCTCACAATATTATTTTTAGTCCTAAAATTTGCACCGAGGTCGCTGTGTGAGTAAGATAAGCGACCCTAGTGGCCGACACAAACACCGGGCCCATCTAGGAGTGGCACTGCAGTGTCACGCAGGATGGCCCTTCCAAAAAACCCTCCCCAAACAGCACATGACGCAAAGAAAAAAAGAGGCGCAATGAGGTAGCTGACTGTGTGAGTAAGATTAGCGACCCTAGTGGCCGACACAAACACCGGGCCCATCTAGGAGTGGCACTGCAGTGGCACGCAGGATGTCCCTTCCAAAAAACCCTCCCCAAACAGCACATGACGCAAAGAAAAAAAGAGGCTTTTTACTGATATTTGGTGTTTTGGATTTGACATGCTCTGTACTATGACATTGGGCATCGGCCTTGGCAGACGACGTTGCTGGCATTTCATCGTCTCGGCCATGACTAGTGGCAGCAGCTTCAGCACGAGGTGGAAGTGGATCTTGATCTTTCCCTAATTTTGGAACCTCAACTTTTTTGTTCTCCATATTTTATAGGCAGAACTAAAAGGCACCTCAGGTAAACAATGGAGATGGATGGATTGGATACTAGTATACAATTATGGACGGACTGCCACGGTTAGGTGGTATAAAAAAACCACGGTTAGGTGGTATATATTATAATAATAATACAATTATGGATGGACGGACTGCCTGCCGACTGCCGACACAGAGGTAGCCACAGCCGTGAACTACCGCACTGTACACTGGTTGATAAAGAGATAGTAGTATACTCGTAACAACTAGTATGACACTATGACGACGGTATAAAGAATGAAAAAAAAACCACGGTTAGGTGGTATATATTATAATAATAATACAATTATGGATGGACGGACTGCCTGCCGACTGCCGACACAGAGGTAGCCACAGCCGTGAACTACCGCACTGTACACTGGTTGATAAAGAGATAGTAGTATACTCGTAACAATTAGGATGACACTATGACGGTATAAAGAATGAAAAAAAAACCACGGTTAGGTGGTAGGTATATAATAATAAATAATACAATTCTGGTCGGACGGACTGCCTGCCGTGTGCCGACACAGAGGTAGCCACAGCCGTGAACTACCGCACTGTACACTGGTTGATAAAGAGATAGTAGTATACTCGTAACAACTAGTATGACACTATGACGACGGTATAAAGAATGAAAAAAAAACCACAGTTAGGTGGTATATATTATAATAATAATACAATTATGGATGGACGGACTGCCTGCCGACTGCCGACACAGAGGTAGCCACAGCCGTGAACTACCGCACTGTACACTGGTTGATAAAGAGATAGTAGTATACTCGTAACAACTAGTATGACACTATGACGACGGTATAAAGAATGAAAAAAAAAACACGGTTAGGTGGTATATATTATAATAATAATACAATTATGGATGGACGGACTGCCTGCCGACTGCCGACACAGAGGTAGCCACAGCCGTGAACTACCGCACTGTACACTGGTTGATAAAGAGATAGTAGTATACTCGTAACAATTAGGATGACACTATGACGGTATAAAGAATGAAAAAAAAACCACGGTTAGGTGGTAGGTATATAATAATAAATAATACAATTCTGGTCGGACGGACTGCCTGCCGTGTGCCGACACAGAGGTAGCCACAGCCGTGAACTACCGCACTGTACACTGGTTGATAAAGAGATAGTAGTATACTCGTAACAACTAGTATGACACTATGACGACGGTATAAAGAATGAAAAAAAAACCACAGTTAGGTGGTATATATTATAATAATAATACAATTATGGATAGACGGACTGCCTGCCGACTGCCGACACAGAGGTAGCCACAGCCGTGAACTACCGCACTGTACACTGGTTGATAAAGAGATAGTAGTATACTCGTAACAATTAGGATGACACTATGACGGTATAAAGAATGAAAAAAAAACCACGGTTAGGTGGTAGGTATATAATAATAAATAATACAATTCTGGTCGGACGGACTGCCTGCCGTGTGCCGACACAGAGGTAGCCACAGCCGTGAACTACCGCACTGTACACTGGTTGATAAAGAGATAGTAGTATACTCGTAACAACTAGTATGACACTATGACGACGGTATAAAGAATGAAAAAAAAACCACAGTTAGGTGGTATATATTATAATAATAATACAATTATGGATGGACGGACTGCCTGCCGACTGCCGACACAGAGGTAGCCACAGCCGTGAACTACCGCACTGTACACTGGTTGATAAAGAGATAGTAGTATACTCGTAACAACTAGTATGACACTATGACGGTATAAAGAATGAAAAAAAAACCACGGTTAGGTGGTATATATTATAATAATAATACAATTATGGATGGACGGACTGCCTGCCGACTGCCGACACAGAGGTAGCCACAGCCGTGAACTACCGCACTGTACACTGGTTGATAAAGAGATAGTAGTATACTCGTAACAATTAGGATGACACTATGACGGTATAAAGAATGAAAAAAAAACCACGGTTAGGTGGTAGGTATATAATAATAAATAATACAATTCTGGTCGGACGGACTGCCTGCCGTGTGCCGACACAGAGGTAGCCACAGCCGTGAACTACCGCACTGTACACTGGTTGATAAAGAGATAGTAGTATACTCGTAACAACTAGTATGACACTATGACGGTATAAAGAATGAAAAAAAAACCACGGTTAGGTGGTATATATTATAATAATAATACAATTATGGATGGACGGACTGCCTGCCGACTGCCGACACAGAGGTAGCCACAGCCGTGAACTACCGCACTGTACACTGGTTGATAAAGAGATAGTAGTATACTCGTAACAATTAGGATGACACTATGACGGTATAAAGAATGAAAAAAAAACCACGGTTAGGTGGTAGGTATATAATAATAAATAATACAATTCTGGTCGGACGGACTGCCTGCCGTGTGCCGACACAGAGGTAGCCACAGCCGTGAACTACCGCACTGTACACTGGTTGATAAAGAGATAGTAGTATACTCGTAACAATTAGGATGACACTATGACGGTATAAAGAATGAAAAAAAAACCACGGTTAGGTGGTAGGTATATAATAATAAATAATACAATTCTGGTCGGACGGACTGCCTGCCGTGTGCCGACACAGAGGTAGCCACAGCCGTGAACTACCGCACTGTACACTGGTTGATAAAGAGATAGTAGTATACTCGTAACAATTAGGATGACACTATGACGGTATAAAGAATGAAAAAAAAACCACGGTTAGGTGGTAGGTATATAATAATAAATAATACAATTCTGGTCGGACGGACTGCCTGCCGTGTGCCGACACAGAGGTAGCCACAGCCGTGAACTACCGCACTGTACTGTGTCTGCTGCTAATATAGACTGGTTGATATTTAAAGAGATATTAGTAGTATACAACAATACTATACTGGTGGTCAGGCACTGGTCACCACTCCTGCAGCAAAAGTGTGCACTGTTAATTAATATAATTGTACTCCTGGCTCCTGCTAACAACCTGCAGTGCTCCCCAGTCTCCCCCACAATTAATTATAAGCTTTTAATTTATACATTGATGACTGTGCAGCACACTGGGCTGAGCTGAGTGCACACAGACTGAGTCACACTGTGTGACTGACTGTGCTGTGTATCGTTTTTTTTTTCAGGCAGAGAACGGATATAGCAGAGAGAAGTGAACGGATATTATATTATATTAAATAAAAGTTAACTAGCAACTGCACTGGTCACTGACTGTGGTAAACTAACTCTGTCTGCGACTCTGCACAATCTCTCTCTATCTAATCTATCTATCTCTATTCTAATGGAGAGGACGCCAGACACGTCCTCTCCCTATCAATCTCAATGCACGAGTGAAAATGGCGGCGACGCGCGGCTCCTTATATAGAATCCGAGTCTCGCGATAGAATCCGAGCCTCGCGAGAATCCGACAGCGTCATGATGACGTTCGGGCGCGCTCGGGTTAACCGAGCAAGGCGGGAAGATCCGAGTCGCTCGGACCCGTGGAAAAAAAAGTGAAGTTCGTGCGGGTTCGGATTCAAAGAAACCGAACCCGCTCATCTCTAGTTTATGCACATCTCCAAGACATACTTCTCCTATTATTACCCATCCCAGATCCAGTCTTTGAGCGTAAGGTGCGTTATGTGGACCATTAATCTGACTTCTGGCTTTGTGGACTTGTAGGATATCACTCCCAATGAGTAGATTTATTTGGGCATGTGGATCCAGTTCTGGTATCAGATGTGCTATGCGTTTCAAATGTGTATGGTGTTTAGCTACATCTGGTGTAGGAATCTCACTCCTATTGTCTGGAATCTCGTCACACTCTGTGATAGTTGGTAAAGAGAGACATGTCTTCCCATCCAAGGACTCAATTTGATAGCCAGTTGCTCTCCTTCCTGTTGTCTCAAAACTCCCTGCGCAGGATCTTAAGGAGTAAGGAGTGCTGGGTCCTTTAACATTAAAGGTCTCAAAGAAGATTGATCTGGCTAGAGACCTGTTACTTTGGTCATCTAGGATTGCATAAAGTTTAACGGCTTTGTCTGGATGGCCTTTGGGGTAAACTTTGACTAAACATATTTTGGAGCAGGATCTACCGCTAATGGCATCTTTGCAGACTTCGGTACATTGTGAAGTTATTTCTGGTGTGACTGCAACAGTGTCTTTTTGTTCTACACTGTGCTCCCCGCCATGCTCTGTATCGGTATAACTGTGTTGCAAAGCCCATGGGGGAGGACCAGGGTGTAGAGCGGTATTGTGGTCTGTGCTGTGGCATTCTGTGCAGTTAGCACTAACCTTGCAGTCCTTGGCGAGGTGTGATGTGGAGGAACAGCACTTGTAGCAGATCCTATTCTCCTTTAAGAAGGCTTTGCGGTTCTCCAGGGACTTTTCTCTGAAGGTTCTGCATTTCAGGAGAGGATGCGGTTTGTGATGCAGAGGACATTGCTTGGCTGGATCTTTGTCTGTGGTCTCTTGGCGATTAAAGCTGGTAGACCTGCGGAAAGAATCTGAATAATGCACATTAGTCTTGTGAACTGCAACTGATGTTTTGCGGGGGTTAGGTACCATAGGTGCAGTATTTGTCAAGGTAAAGGCAAAACTAGGATCATTCCTGGTCATAGCTTGCTGGTGTACAAAGTCCACGAAAACTGAGAATGGTGGAAATTGCACTTTGTTCTGCCGCTTATATTTGGAGCCATGGTTGATCCATTGTTCCTGCAGATTATACGGTAGTTTCTGCACTATAGGGTTAACGCCTCTGGCTGTGTCAAGGAAGGCAAGTCCTGGTAAATCTCCCTCACATTTAGCTACTTGAAGTTCTTTTAGTAAGTCACTTAGTTCTCTGAGTCTCTGATAGCCTTTGTTGGGTAACCTGGGGAAATCGTCTATTCTTTTGAACAGAGCACTCTCTATTATCTCTGGTGAGCCATAGCACTCATTAAGTCTATCCCAGATCATCCTAAGTCCATTCTCAGGGTGGTTAATGTTAATCACTCTTATCCTTCTAGCATGCTCTGCAGATTCATTCCCAAGCCATTTAATTAAGAGGTCTATCTCTTCACTATGTGAAAGGTCTATTCCTCTGATAGCATTTTGAAAAGAGGACTGCCAGGCTCTGAAGTTCTCAGGGCGATCATTGAACTTTGAAATACTAATCGTGACTAATTCACGGCGGGTGAGAAATTTAGCAAAGTCTAATGTGTCCTGATTGGCTCTTGGAGATGTCGGTACATTAACACGGTAGGTATATGGTGTGTAGTCATACCTGTTAGTGTTGTCTGGTTCCCGACGGTTGGTATCACACCGCTTCTGTGTGAAGTAGGCTGTGTCTTTCTTGGAGTTTGCAGATTCAGACATCTGAGGTGGGGAAGAGTTGTCCCTCATAGGTTCACAGTGTCTAGGATTCTCTTGCTTGCAAATGTGTGGTCTGTTGTCCACTGGTGGTGGCGCTGTAGAGTGTACTTGATTTGTTTGCATGAGGTCTGAATGCGTACCTTGTAAAGATGGAGGGTTGCTACTCCTTTTTGAGACTTGACGTACGTATTCTGATGTGCGTTGCAGTGAATCCTGAGATCCATTCTCTGTGTCAAGTACATTGGTTCTTCTTATATCAGGGAGTTCTGCAGTCTCCAAGATTTCTGCTTCAGCTATGGCAGCCGCTGCCTCCTTCTCTGCAGCGAGCTTCTCGCCGATTGCTTCTAAGCGTTTGCTCTCGATTTTTAATTGCATCTCCTGCTCGGCAAAGTTAGCCCTTACTTTTGCGGCTTCCGCTTTTGCACGTGCCATGATGGCTGCATTACTGACAGACAAGGATTTGGAGGAACCAGAGACTTGGGACCTTGTTTTGTATGAGGATATCGTTTTCTGTGACATGGTGATCTGGTAGAGATGTTTGATTGTGTAGAGACTGCTGTAATGCTGTCTGCAAGTAACTGTTCAGACTGTGTCGCAGATCTCTGAGGAGTCAGTATCTTTGAACTGTTATGAAGCTGCTTGACTGTGAAGAGACTGTTGTGTTGCCTTATAAGCGTGGCTGCACTGACTTGTACAGGTTTCTATGTAGTCAAATGGCGGTACTCCTATTGCTGAGCTGCCATAGTTGGTAGACTGTATAGAAACTGTGTGGCTGTCATATGCAGATAGCTGTGGCTGGCAGTGTAACGGCTCGGTAAGTCAGTATATGTCCCCACTGCTGACAGGCAATGATTTACTGACGGAGTCAGTGTAAGAGAGTCCATCAGCTTGTAGCATTCAATGTTTTACTGTTCAGCCTCTCACTAAGCCCTTTCTGGCAAATTTGAAGCCTACAGTATAACCACCTTTACTTTTCAATAATCTGTTCAGAAGAGGTGTTTGTAGAACGGTGTTTTATTATTCAGTAAAGGGATCACAGATATGATGCGTTGATTTGATGTACAATACGATATGATGATATGTGATAATGAGGTAAAACTGTTAATGAAACAAGAATATGCAATTATGATATGCATGTGAAAAGCAAAATGGATATACACAAGTACATATAACATGGGCTGTGCAAACATGTGATTACATGTGCAAGTATAAACTACAGTGCAGCTAACATTACTCACTGGCTAAACAGGTTGAGATGAGACATTTAATATACAAACTCACCATCGAATGCTATATGAGAGTTGGACCCATGTAAAGCATGACTGTCTGGGACCATGAGGGAAGTAGAAAGGCTGATCCCAGCTTCTTCATCCCAGAATGCATTGCAAGACTGGCTACAAGAGGCTATGAGGGTCAAATTAATTGATGGGACTGACCACCAGATGGGGCAATAATACAACTTTCTGTAGTAAAAGTAATCAGATCTACACAAAGCAAATGCTGAAGGCATGACAATGGCCCTTCCAAAAACTACTCCCCAAACAGCACATGACGCAAAGAAAAATGAAAGAAAAAAGAGGTGCAAGATGGAATTGTCCTTGGGCCCTCCCACCCACCCTTATGTTGTATAAACAGGACATGCACACTTTAACCAACCCATCATTTCAGTGACAGGGTCTGCCACACGACTGTGACTGAAATGACGGGTTGGTTTGGACCCCCACCAAAAAAGAAGCAATTAATCTCTCCTTGCACAAACTGGCTCTACAGAGGCAAGATGTCCACCTCATCATCATCCTCCGATATATCACCGTGTACATGCCCCTCCTCACAGATTATCAATTCGTCCCCACTGGAATCCACCA